>NC_141791.1:7427386-7577386 GCF_054643075.1 Acanthaster planci
GTCTCACACAGCGTGCGAGTGTAGTGACTATCGTTACCGCAGCAGATACCCACGACCTGAATGCCCAGCTCCATGCAACGCTTGCCAAACTCCTTGATGTCAGAGCGACTGCACAGTGCAGCATCCAGATCATTATGAAATAGCCGGACGCCTTGAATGATAAGTTAAGAAATAAAATAAATCAACCACAAACCTGGAAGTTCTTTTCCGACTCTGATCTCGGCACTTGAAATGGTTTTCTACTTCTACGATCGACAATGCTGAATAGCACTCAGGTTGTCTTCTAGCATCTTTTCATAAGAAAATAATCTCCTAGAATAACTCTTTGTGGCCTTCCCAATTTTTTCCAAATTCTTTTAGACCATGTTTCTGTTTCCAGATGGCGACTTCTTATTAGGTTCTGAGAAATGGGGTAGAAATTGAGAAATAATGCCTAATTTTCCCACTTAGAAAATAGTGCGTTATCAACGCCAGTTGGAATCCTGTTTGACACACTTTTATAATTCAACACCTAGTTGACGGATTGACTGGGTATATCACACACATCTCCTCTACTGTTTCATCTTTTTCTGTCCTGGGGAGGTGTCTCCCTTCCTTCCCTCCTTGGGATAAACTAACCGAAATTCTAGAAATTGTGACTATGAAGCTTGAAGTTTGGTCACCAACCTTCATTTGAGATATATAATATAAAGATGAGAATTTGTAATCATTTTATAATTACGGTAGTTGTTAATTTTAAAGATAAATAATGAACATTTCAAATTTACAAACGTTTGTTGAAACCTCGCAGAAAAATAGGAGACACATTTCTCAAGAAAACAAGATATTACTGTGACTTCCTAGATACATGTATTATAAGAGGCCTACTTTATAATGTGAATATTTCTACGGAAATGTATCGTTAGTAGGAGTTTCAAAAATCGTTTACTTGTTTGATAGCTACACTTTCACTCTTGTGCATATTTTATTTTCAATCTGAGGTCTACAGCGTGACCCCCCCAGAAAAAATCAACACATAATTCCTATTATTTTCTCCTAAAATACATGTCAAAACTTGCTGTTTTGCTATCGAATTGAAGCTTAGAATGTTATATTTCAAAATGAAAGACTTTATTTGAATACGACGTGAGATATTGTGTAAAATGATGGATTTACCGCAGCAATCAAAATGCTCTCCTTCAACACAACATGGGATCAATGGAAAAGCCTGCAAAATGGGGAGACTGAACTGAATATGGTCCTGTTATGTTAAAAGTTTCATTTCCACCGACAAACAAACACGACCCCGAAATAGTTCAAAGTATTTAATGTCACAGAAGTAAACAAGATCAAACCCTTTTCACAAATTAGCTGAGGTAAATTGCCGATGTTCATTTAATGAAGATGCTTTCTCTCAAATAAAGTCATTAAGCTACGCCAAAGCTGCACAGTTGTTTTACAGCTGATATAAACATTAGTTTCATAAAATTCAGAACTAGAAATGAATGTGAAAGAATTAAGAAACTCAAGGCAGTTGTGTGATAATTTAGGATTTGAATTTAGTGACTGCATGCCTCCACAAGATACACTATATAAAATTTCATTAAATAGAACGAAATGAGGTATTACTTAATCAAATGTTTGTCTCCGCAACCCACCATCAGATTTAAAAGAAAACTTATGTTTCAAAAAGATAATGTCCTAAACTTTAACTTGATACAATTTTTTCTGACAATTATTTTAGAAGGAAATGAGTGCTGCTGTTGGTTTGGTTTTTTGTGAGGAAGGGGTGGGGCCTGCATGTACATCGACAAAACTTACCAGACAGCGGGTCGGTCAAAGATTGGAAGTTGGGTTCTGCTTTTGTGGTACGATATGGAACTGGAATGGCAGCCAATGGTGTCTGGAATGTTGAGCAGAATGGAAACCATTGAAAACTGTACTCTAATAAAAGTATTTTGCATTACTTGTTAATAAAAAATGATGTTCTTGATCCAAAAAAGACGAACAAGTCTTCGACTGACTCGATTAGATAATATACCTTGATGCATTTCTGGATCTCTTCCATCAGCGGGAGCATGGTTGCTGGACCACGGGCGCAGTTCAGGCCAAGCACGTCAGCACCAGCCGCCTCCAGTCTCTTGAAAGTCTCGCAGATCTCTACTCCGTCAATCGTGGCCGGTCGACCGTTAACTTCGTTCTTATGCCACGCCAAGTTGACAATGACAGGTAGACCTGAATCAAAATAACTGCCTTCAGTTTGAGCAATTCTGTGTCACTTTTCACAATTCTGAAAGTACTGACGTCAATGACAATAAATACGGGCGATTCACAATAGTTCGCCTCCAAGAGTTTGCAACGCATCGGCCAATTACGATGCGCAAAATCTTTTCGACCCAGTGCACATTTTGAAAGGGGCGACAGCTTTCGTGCGTTGTTTGCAAAGTCTTGGAGTCGCACTATTGTTAATGGATTTGAGCAAATCACATAATTATGCAGTGCGCCATGCAGGAAGACAGTTATTGACAACAGGATGCTTCGTATGGTGTACTATTTACGACAAACATTTCTCCTCTCTCTTGCCTCCCTCAAGGCGACGCAACCAGATGACGCGACGGCACGACGGCTCCCTTGCGTCGTGCCGTCGGGTCGAACCGTCGCCTTCTTGCCATTTTGTTTGTACACACATGACGCGTCGTGCGTCGCGTCATGCTATCTTAGGTCCTTTCCTTGTTGCACGACAGCACGACGCGACGGGCGACGGAAGAGGCGACGTTTAGGCAGAAAAATTGCAACAAGGAAAGGACCTAAGACAGCACGACGCGACGGGCGACAGCACGACGCACGACACGACGCGTCGTGTGCGTACAAAAGTAATGACAAGAAGGCGACGGTGCGACCCGACGGCACGACCCAAGGGAGCCGTCGTGCCATCGCGTCGTGTAGTTGCGTCGCCTGGAGGGAGGCTAAAGAGAGAGAGAAATGTGTGCCGTAAATAGTACACAATAGGACATATAACAAGGGATATATAATTGCCTTGGCTGTGGGTACGTTCCTTCTCTAGATTCTGATATACACGCATGGCGAGAATGGAATAAGCTAATCCACTAAGCCCTGCCCCAATCACAGCCGTGATTATGTACGAAATGCGTGCACGCGCGTATGATGTGTGCGGCTGGAACACGCAGTGTGGCATTATAAGGGAGATCAGTGGGCATTATCCGGTTCGTGACTTCGTCATAAACGCGCACGCACCACGAATTATACGCTGTCATTGGATGAACTATGGAATTCCATATCTGCCGTCGTGCGTCGCCCGTCGTGCGTCGCCCATCGTGCCTTGCCTGTCGTGCGTCGTCCGTCGCTCGTGGCTTTTTTGTCGCGATTGTGCAGTGGTATTTTTAATTTTCACCCTTGATCGTTTCACATGTACATGTCCTTGTTCGATCGATCCACTATGCCTGCCTCTCATTTTAGCAATAGAACTAGAAGATGTACTGTACATGCATTCGTTTTTGCAGTTGCGCCAAACTCCAATTGAAAGAAGAAATAATATCCTGACATCGGTTAAGTAACGTGTATATGAAACAAAACCATTTTGGTTACATAAATAAATTAACAAAATAGACTTTTGTTACGGTAGATTGTTTTTCTCGATAACTTAGTTACTCTAGACCTAACTTTACTCGTTAACAGCCTGACTTTAGGTCTATAGCCTATGTAATATTTCTGTCTGTTCCTTCACGATATCCCACAGCAGGCAATGTAAATAACAGATTATTTACAATGTTTGATTCCTTAATAGTTTTCATAAGAGACGAACTTGATTCAACGTTATTTTGAGGGCAGGATCCCTATGATGAAATCTGCTGTATACTCCAAATTAGACATGACTTTAATTGCAGGTTGGCTCACAAAAGTCTTTTAAACAGTAACGTTACTTGTTAGCCCCATAAATAATGCTGATGTGCTGGACAACCTGTTCTCATTGGTCTATCCACCATGGCATACACACCCACAAAAACCAACACGTCATATTTTCTGAAACTTAAACCAAGTGGTAATTGCCCCCTAACAATACATTTAATAAACAGTTTGTTATCCACAGCACGTCTAGTATTTCTGGATTTCAAGGTGAAATTGAGAGGACATTCAAGATGGAATGTCTGTATCGGTTGGCAGATTTCTGCATGGAATTTGATGAAAACAAGTCGGCACAAGTCATTTACAGTATGCAAATTAGAATAACACTGTGGATAAGTTGGCCGGAACATTTTTGCTGAAAATGTTTTTCCCAAAAAAACACTTGGTTGAATTCTCAGAGAGGCGATATTTTCTTGCCAAGGGGCAGGGGTAGTCTAGCATTGTTGGAATTAATTATGTGACTAGTATATGCTTTGCAGGTGGGATTTGTACTTGCCTTATTCGGAAAAGATCTTTAGCAGTGAATGGAACATTACATTGTCATTTGTTAAACCCCGGCTTTTGCAGGTCCTATGCAACCCATTTGATGGGCGACGCACGACGGACGACGCACGACGGAAAATGGCATGTTTGGAACTGGTAAATGGCAGAATTGGGACACAACAAAAAGCAAAAGGCGACGGACGACAGGAGATATGGAATTCCATAATGAACAGACAAGTTGCATGTTAACTCCCGGTACCATGGTTCTATGTAACTCTATATGCAGCAGGCATGGTTTAAACTGCAGTGACATCACACGAACCGGATAGAGGAGCACGGGCTAGAGGTACCCACATGCGCAGTTGGCGGGGTTTAATGGATGGGTCTATTCGGATAACTAACTGATTCCTAAGAAGATCCTGGGACCACGACCAATTTGAGATATCATTACGTCCAGTAGCAGCAACTGTCACATGACCAAAGGAGAAGAATTCCTCCTTTCCTGAAAACCCCCAAAACTTCCCATTTTTCCTGAAGCTTTTCCTTTGAATTTCGGGCACTGTTGTCGACTGCGAGAATACTAGATATCAATTGTTTCCCTTGTAGATTCCCAATTTCACACATCAAGAATAGTTCAGATTTTTGGATCCGGTCAGGTCGCGACGGTCGGGTTAGTTTGATTTGGTCCGGTCCACTTTGCACAACTGGTTAAGCTCACTGACCGAGGCGGGGCATCCTGAACACAGTGGTTTTATTTACATGATCAGCGGCTATCTGCCCTCATTTTCTTTTCAGGGAACCAACCTGTGCGTTGATACGTTTCTTATCAGTTCACCCATAGCGAGTTGAACTGAAGCCGTGCAAAGGCGCTTTTCCGTAGGTATGTTTTTGGATGCGTTGGGTACACGATGCTTTCTTTCATAGACACAAAAAACCAACTCCATTATGTAACAGACGTGGCGTGTACGTTGAGTTCGGCCGTCAATATGGCTATCTGAATGATAAAAATCTTAATTTTGACGAATAGGCAACGCATGGCGCAAGTGTTGATGCGCTATGGATAGGCGCCTTAAGTCAACAGCGCGTCCTCAAGACCTAGTAGTGATTGGTCGAGTATAGTAATGTTGTCAAAGTGGCGTGTAATTTCAAGCCACAGCCATATGATTCGAACTGGTGGGCAGTGTGTCATATCTTTATTTCGACAAAGCCTAATCGTGGTTGGTCGCGTGTACTCACACACAACCAACCTCAATAATCCCACAGTTTACCTTTGCCGTATTCTTTGACTGCTTCCAATGCTAGCAGTGCTTCACCAAAATCACTGAACGTCTCTGCGAGAATGAAATCAGCGCCTTCCTCAACAGCCCACTCGATCTGCTCCTAGAATTAGGGGTACAAAAGTCGACATTTTTCACCATCTGTTGGGAACATGCAGTAAGAGTAATAGAACAGGAAATGAAGCCAATTGTCACTCCCGGGCATTTAGACCTATTTTATATTTATACCAAAAGGCGAAACTGAGTGATAAACAAGCTGTATCGATCTCTTATACCATCTTATTTGTGGAATATCATTGCCCAGTGTCTACTTACTTCATGTTTGCTCTGTAATCAAACAAACAGATGTGCTCTAGTCAGAGCTTTTGAATATCTCTTTTCTTTTCTCTACTCACTTCAGTTTCACTTAGCTGAAGAACGGACACCTTCCTTGAAGGGCTAGCTGTACAACAGCTCTTTCTTGGGCGGTAAAGCGCTCAACAGTAGTTGATTAAAAAGTCATCATTATCCCCTTTCTTGTTTCTTTCCTTTCGCTGTCTTTTCCCTTATTTTCCTTACAACTTTTCCTATTTTTCAGGTGCAGAAGACCGACTCCCCCCATAAACTCTGCCATATATCATTCGAATGCCACGTTCAACGGTGTAATTTCTCTGTCAAACGCACTGGCAGGCTTTTGTTGAGTTCTCTCTTTATTACCTTGAACATATCCTTGACTTTCGCAGAGATGTCCGGATTGTTTGGCTCGTATATGTTGCTATTACAGATGTTTCCAGCCATTAGCGATCCGGTTTGATCTGCTACCTCTCTGGCCATGCGCAGTGCTGTCCGATTCATTTTCTCAATGTCTGACTCACGTTCAATCAGTGACACTTTTTCACGGTGAGCATAGTACTTTAAAAGACAAAAAAGTAACGAAAAACAGTGACACAGTATTTAAAAGAGAAATGGAAGAAAACAGGAAAATATTCTGTTTTTTTGTTTTTGTTTTTACAAAATCACGAAGCTCAACACAAATCGATGCTACTAAAAGAGGGGAATCTGCCCCTCAATATTTGTTTCGATTATTCATGTTGATGTTTGTTAGTATTTGTTCTCAAGAACGACCATTTTTTTATATTCACTAGGACGCATTGTTATTGTGTAGTAATTCGTTGGAACGAATTAATAATTGGTGAGCATAAAATCGCAATTCTCTCGAAATACCAACGTAAACAAATTTCCATGCTGTCCTTTCTTGGGCTGCATACAGTCCAAAGATTATGGGAGGAACGAATTGAGGAATTTTCCGGTGCCCCTCAGGTTTTTAATGTCCGGTAGTTCTGGACATGCGGATACATAGGCGATGCATCACTTTGTTACAAATAATAAGTCATGCGGGGTGTCATCTTCTTTAACATAACAATTGTAATTTCAGTTATTCATTCACTATTGTGGGGGGAGGAGATTTAACAGCCCCCACATCCGTAAGGTAAATCAATCGGATACCAAAATTTGACGAGCCAAGTGCTCTTAGTGTGCATAGTGTAGGTGCGTTGCCAACGTGACTTTTTGTCATCTACACGGCTCCTATGGCAAAAAGGCTTTGACGAAGCTTGTCACAGTGGCCTAACGACAAAGGATGAAATACTGATCTGGAAAAGTTTTCATGCTGATGGAAGTATCGCAGATAGCGTTGCAGATACTCGATTATTAGATTTAGAGGAGTCAGCAGGCAACCAAGAGGAAAATACAGTTTCTTTGGATATCTTTGGAATTTAGCAACAGGAAGATTTCAAAGAGATCATAAAACAATGCAAAACTCTTTGGTAGTTTTGTCAGTTTAATGTAGTATTTTCATGTCGGTTAAAATTACCGTAAAAGCCAAAACCACGTCACTCCCTGCCCTGTAAAACTCCTCGTATTGTTGGCGAACTAGATGCGGGTATTCCACAACCACCTCCGGTACGAACGCTCCGGCCTTCAAGTAACCACGTCGCTCAAAAACAAAAAGATATCCCTCCGCGATGACCACTGTTTCGCCGTCACGTAGGCGGTCCATCAGACCTACATGAAGACAAACATAGTGATCGACAATCAATCCTCTCATACGAAAGCTCTGTTGTGTCATTAAGTATTCATCATGTATATTTTCACTTTCCAAAGTTCGTTTGTGGTTATATGTATTCTTCTGTTCGTTCTTATGGGATCTATTTTCAGAGACACTGTTTCTTTTTAAGGAAACAAGTCTTTTTACAGGATATAGGCCTAATTTTGATTGCGTTTGTTTTTCAAGTTCATTTTTAAGAGATAAGTATTTGGAATTGGTTCTAGGCATCAATGCCTTACCCCCATACCATGATTCGTTGCAAAATCTATAAATGTCAGTCTACAAGGTGCTGGGTTGTAATGAAATCAACAATCCACGTGGGCATCGTATTCAAGCATCAGGAACGTATCGCCAGCAGTACATGTGTTGGTACATGTGCATCATTGCTGAAAAGACCTTGACAAAATCGGCTTTATGCGGCACAACGATCCGATGGAAAGACCCTAAGCCCAGGGGGGGGACTCATACCCCGGATCTACACCTTTGTCACCGGTTTTCGGATCTTACATGTAGTGGCAATCTTCGAAGTATATATTTTGTCATTTAAATCCTTGACAGTGTTAGCACAGAAGGTTTACCCTGGACTGTCCAACGGTAAGAAGGATGGCTGCACATTAAGTCTAGACATGCATCAGTAAGAATGATTTCATCGTGCAGCAAAAAATGCGGATTGACTTTAAGCCTTCCTTATTCTGAAGGTCCACTTTGTTTATGGGTCATTTAGGCCAGAAAAAATAATATAGAATAATAAAAAATTCTCCACTTTCTGGCCAGGAGCTGGATCCAAAAGTGGTGCGGCGACGCGGCTATTTTTTACCCTCACTTTTTTTCTAACAGGCAATCTCCATCGCGACTGCTAGCACACGCCACACACTAAAATAGACCGGGCCCCGCACTTCCTATCTGTTTAAAAGCAGGGAAGAGCCACTGAGATAGGACTGGAGAGCTCAGTCGGTAGAGGATACGTTATTCCGAAAGCTGTAGGTTCAAATCCCTCTCCATTCAGTTTCTTTGTTCATCATTATAAATCATTTTAAGCTTGTGAATGTACACAGGACTTACGACCACCTCGCTTGTCTGGTTCCCAGATGTAAATGTATAACACTGTACATATTGCTCAACCGTACCCCATCAAAACGCGTTAAAATTACGCAGTAGCAGGATTCCACCTCTTGGACATCGTTTTATACCAAATGATAACTTTCTTATTTTGCCAACAAGCAAGTCTGTGGCCGACGCGCACGCTGATCAGAAACCGGAGACTTTTTTTATTCTGGCCTTAGAGGGCAAGTTTGGGTAGCTTCTTGTCTTATGAGAACAAAAATAGTTTGAATTAAAGCATGTCAGATTTGTTAAATTTTCACAAACGCTCGGAAAAAACACTGAGATTACAGTGTTAGGAATTTACGTCGGGTATGGGCAAAACCCGTAAATAAAAATCAACATTTCCCCAACGCAACTTGAGGTTCATGTTGAAGATCAGATTTGTTCAGCAAACCTATTCAGTCAGCAGCTAAATGTTTAATCAACGGGGATTGTTGAAAGAGAAATAAGGAAATACGCAGGTTCAGCTGCCAAGCACAGGTGTAACAATGCGTTGTGGTCTCCTGAAAAGCAGGCTTTGTCTGGATTGAGCCAGTTCATTCCAGCTGTTTGCAGGTTAAACGTACTTGTTTACTTCCAAGAGGAGTCCTTACTGGTTTAGGCGTGAGGTCAAAATACAAACGCTTTTGAAAGCGTTCAACGCTTTGTTAACGGTAAGCCTCACGGACGGTCAACATCAAACAGACGAACGCTTCAGCGAGGCTGGCCAAACCGTTGCGGTCGAGTACACCTTGCACTCTGCAGCTTCCAGTAAACAACGGACAGCTCATCGCATTACGGCATCATAGACTTCTGCGGTCTGTCATAACAATAGCTCTTTATTTTGCAGCTCCACAGGAGGATTTAGATCGGCAGACTGTTTTAACTTCCTGATAAAACGCGTGTATTGAGTAGTTGTGTTGCGCTGTAGGTTCCAGACCAGTCTTTTCAGGTCTCAATACCCTGTAATCTTGTTATTTTGTCTCGGTATAACAAATAGAAAGTCCTTTGGGTATCGGTCTGTGGGTCACCTGCATGGTTCGCAAATTTCCCTGGACTTGCAAGCTTGAACAAAAGGCAAAGCCCAATAAATGACACAAATCCTGCCACATCTATCTAAATCCTATCATTTTCTTTCCAACACAGTAAAGGTTTTCAGCTTGTTGCCCTCATTGTGAACTACGAATCGAACTTGATCTATTCTTGTACAGGGGTCATTGTCAACGAATATACAATTCCATGACATGCGATCAACTATCCAGCAGATCAAATAAAAACGGGCAATCCTAGGAATTCTTACTCATTGCGCCCACTGTATGAACTGGCCTTTACGTGCATTCCTCGCAAAACAAGCAAACAAACACCCCAACAAACAAACAACGTAATTAAGTAAACGACTAAAACAGCCATTTTGATTCTCTACTTTTCCTAAAGTGTAAACTGTAAATCAACATTAATGTCATTTTTCACCCTCCTTGCCAGCAAGCAAGTTATCCGGTGTGCAACAATTAGCCTGATTCTGCTACATAGCATTTCAGCTTCAGTGCACGTATAGTTTCCTTGCTCACGAAAACTTTCACTTTCTGTGCTTTCAGAAAATTTCCTTGCACTCACACAACACTTTTTCATTTCAATGTTTCAAAGTAGTTGGCCTATACCTTTAACTTTTCCAGGCATCTTGATGTTTCTTCTGTGTCATACAAAGTCCACTCTGCGCTCGATGTCTGCTGGCTTGGGTGTTCACGTAAAGGAATGCCCTTTTTGCACAGTGCCGGCATTTATATAGTGCCGACGTGTGACGTCATTTTGAACCTGACGTGTGGCGCAAGCATTGGTCACCCCATCGCCTGATCGCCATTATAAGAACTGGATAGGACATGTGTACAAAAAAAAGTGACCGGACAGTTAGGATTCTGAAAACGCGGACAGCTGGGTTGGGAGGGTTTGTTGGATTTTATGCATCTCTCTGCGGTATCTCGGTTTGGGACGTTGAATAAATTAATCCCAGAGATTAATGGGGCTAAAGTTTTAGCTTCGAAATGTTCCTTGAGAAGAATGTTTAAGGAATGGGATCAAATGAAGGGGGTTTGTGTGAATATTGGCAAAAATATATACAGTAAGTGCTCTTAATTTATCATGTTGCCGAACATTCGGTAGCTGCGTACCTTCGTCAGGGCAAGCAGATTCAGTTCTGATTGAACACAGAAAAATCCACGTTCATTCCACCTGGATACAGAGTCCAAGTTCGAAGATGACGCAACTATAGTGCTCCAGTTCCTTACGCTGTACATCGGATGACGCTGTCCGCAGGATGCACACGCTTACGTCACTGCGAGTATGCGGCACCCTGCGGAAAGCGTCATGCGATGTCAGCGTGAACAGGGCGCTGGAAAGGACTGATGTCTTTGGCTACACTGTGCACGACCTGTGGCCACGAGGTTAGCACTTCCTGTGAACAAGTGTTATTTTAAAATTTTTGGTACGCCAATGGCAATGCTTTGATAGGGGCAACGTGTCGACTATAAAGACATGGCCTTAGAACAATCACTGTGTGGTAATTTATCTTTCCACTAAGTATCACTGACCACGTGTCTTTGGCGATATATTTAACATCAGTGGTTATTTTGATCAATTTTGGGTGAACGAATAAAGTGTAATGAGAATATCTGTAGCAAGGAGGGAAAAAAGCAAAAAGTTGAATTGGTAACCGCCGCTTGAATAATTAACGCATTGAGCGAGCTGACGCGCCCGACAGAAACTTACCCACAATTCTCAGCGCGTCGTTAGCTGTGACCAATGATCTCCATTATAAAGACTAATGGCTGTGACCCCGGTTGACGTTTTCCTTCACTAAAGTCTGTGCAAAGCTATCGGCCAAGTGACGAGCGAACCTGAAGGCATGAGCATTTTTATTACACAACTCTCTTGCAATGCACCATGAACTTTACTATGTCAGTCTTGAGAGGAACTAGTCTTCACACTTCGTGAAGAGTCACGATTATAACCTTTATAGAAGTCGGGTTTCCCCAGCGTGTTGGGCAAAATTGCACGGAGAAGGGTAAATAAATTGGCCTCTTTCATGAGTCATCCATATATAATTGAAATCCAGGAGACCCGTTAAAAGGTTTTAAAATTTAATCTGCGAGAACGAAGATGGCGTAATTAGATCCAAATTATAGGTCTTCGTGTTCCGATTGGTCGTTCAACATAACAGATAAAAGAGACTTCATCTTTGCTGAAGCGTTGAGAAAACTAATTGTATTTATTTATAATCCTATCACTGAACCTGCTGCAACGATGACGGTGTGATTCTAAAAAATGGTTACTGCAAGTCCTTATTTAATCCCACAAATTCATAGATTTCTTTTTCTTTCAATGTTTGAACAGCGTAATGTAGATGTTACAATATGGAAACTTGTAAATTAGCGATACAGACGGTGCCCCTCATCCCCAACTTTGTAATATTTTTGCGAGGTGTAAATGTTTGAAGTACAAAAATGCCAAGGACATCTATCAGTCCTAATGTATAAAGGCCTTATTGGTCACGTCGTCGACGTGGAAGACTAAGCCAGTGACGAGCCTCCGCTAAAGTGACTTCATAATACGAGCAGTACTTCACAAGCTTCACATGGAAAAAAATATGACGTATATTCCGTCCATGAACAATATGGATATATCGTGCTGTATACATTAAGGTCCTCAACATCCAAGGTTATTCTTTTGTCTAATCATGTGCACAGTATTATTTATAATATTGAATTTAAAAATCTGGGCTTTAATAAGCTTTTTATTTCCTTTGTGGATAAAATTATGTAAATTTTGCAAGTAACAGGAGCATAAGATGATGCCAAAGTAAACATGTTAAAAACTCCCGTTAAGACGAGGAAGGGACAAATCTTTTCGTGTTCTGATACTGATGTTGCATTATGTGGACTGGGGTAGTAACTTGCTCCTGTGGACGAGGTGTATCGTACTGCGGAGCCTCATCACGGGTCAACTCCTCTCGTTTGTAATACGTATGCTGAATTTCAGCACTCTTTTTCAGCTCCAGTATTTCTGCGTAGTTGCCGTTTTCCTCGTCTTCATCCGCGCGGCGTTTCGATAAACCGGGAACTGGCTTGAGCTCCATGAACTCCTCATGTGACCACTCGGCTATCTGTTTCCTGGGTTTACTACGATGTCTCTCGCAGAGAAGGCAGATGTTACCGATGAGGGAAATGAAGAGCAAGGCAAGACTTCCTGACATGGCAGCAATCCAGGGGAATTTGTCCAAGAGAATAGATGGAGACTGGCAAAGATGACAAAAAGACAGGTCAGTCATTCTGGTGGTTGGCATTTCGTCCGGAAGCGTGACGGCTTCAGAGCTAAGCGTTACCACAGTCGATGCAATTTCGGTTTCCTGCCTGTCAGTGACTGTTGTATTGTTATTCGACTCAGTCATTCTAATCCCAGGCGTCGTCATGGTAAGCACGTTAATGGGCCCAATGCTACATGTGCGCGTCAGTCGCGGAAACCCGGCCGAGGATATGGAGAAATTAAACACTTTGCCGTCGTCGATTTTTTGAATTATTCTCTCAAACGACTGCATCTGTACATTGTTATCTACCATGGAAGTTATCCAATTGTAATCATAGTCACGTGTCAGACGAAGCGTGGTGACTGGTGGCTCTCCACGCTCAACTTTGAAGCTTAAATACTGAGCAGCCCCTTCCTTAATTGTGAATGATCCGCTTGGGAAACAGATTGGAATCGGAAAGTACAAGATGGTTAAATACAACCCAGCTGATACCGATATGGTCTCTTGATTCTTGACACTGCAGAAGTACATCCCACTATCTTCGTTGCAACTGACATTAGTGATATCTAGCAACACGGTTCTGGAGGCAGTGGAAGCGGACACTGAGTAGAAACCGTTGACGGCAAATTTTTCTCGCAAACTTTCGCCGTTTCTCGCTAACACCTCCTCCGTCGTTCCTTCCCTCGTCCACTCGACGGTGTGGCCCTCAGAGAGTCCGAAAATCTGGCATCGCAGCGTTACCGCGTCACCCTGCACGGGGTCGCCCCGTGGGGACACTTTTTCTATGTCGACTGAGACTCTTTGGGCGTCGACGCCTTGTTTCTCTGCACCAAGAACTAATGCCAAGCACAGCGCGCGCAGCATCCAACATCCTCGATCCATCTTTGTTAACTATGTGACTGACAACTAACCGCTTTTCTCTGCCACTCAACTGCCTGAGCAAGGAAATAGCAGTAGGTACCTAAAAGCTATCGCGCAGGAAGTATGTTACGCATGCGCATTCCTTCAAGGAAACTTCCATGGCAGTTTCCCACTGCACTCACAACCATTGCTGACGCAATGCCAAAAAAATACCATGCAGGAAATGTTTGCCCCACGCACCAATTTTCAAGGAAATGTTCAGGGCAGTTTACCTCTCAACTCAGCGGCACTTTGACTAAGCGTATGACAAATGATAACAAATATAAGATCACCTTGTGATTAGCGTGAAACTCAAGCATTTAACGTGTAATTTGTATCCTGTTTTGTAATCCATCAAGACTGACTAGGCCTGCTGGAGTTGAAATTTCCCACTGCAATAAGACCCACTGTGGAAATACATGCTAAATTTGTGCGTCCAATAAATTTGCTTGCATGAGTTGAAGTCTGAGGCGGACTGTTCAGGCGATTAGCTCAAATGCACGTTTTGTTGTGTAAATGGTGACCTTGCAAGCGACAATTTTATCACAGAAATTGTACACGTGACCGTAATCACACCCCAGTCTTTTCGCATTATGAAACCATGAGTTGAAGGACGCAAAAGAACCAGGAAGCTTTGGTGGAGTCTTATCAGATCGAGTCTTATCAGTTGTTCCACTCAACCTCAACAAGACGATGGTATCCTTACTGAGATCATTTATTCACTTTTGTTGTGTTCAGTTACGTTAACCCTGATTGAAAAGAGCCCACCATACGCGACCCTCAGAAAGTTGACAAGGACCAGTCCAGACGTGTGAGTTGGCTTATGTACAGTGTATTGCTAACTCATGTGCACTTAGTGTTGTAAGACAAGAATCTGTCTTGTCACCCAGAAATTTAATTAAAGGTCGTGTCTCGCTCGATCCTGCCACACAGGAATCAATTACTAGTCTCGAACCATTAACTGAATTTTCCGAAATTATAAAAACTTGCATTTACTTATTCGCAACCTCTTGTAAAGTATAACTGCCACATCTTTGGAATCTTTAATTGGATCAATAGGGCCATATTGTATAAAAAATATTAATCTATAATATCGCTCACGAGGCTTAAAGGCCGGTTCGTACCTTGGCCTAAAAGCGAAAACGAACACAAATTCGTGAGGTAACAATCGCTCTTCGAATTCGCCAAGTTGAACATTATTTCAACTCGAACAAATCTGGCTGCAAAGGTTTTGTGACGTCAAATTCACTGTGCTTTCGCATTCACCTGAAGCATGAAAACGCCTTGAGACTTAACTTTGACAAACAGATCTGATGATATCATAACGTTTCTTGTTGTCTGAATTTAATCTGCCCAGCTCCATACTCCGAGGTTACTGTTCAGTACTGTTAAACTGCATCAAGAGTTCTTTTGAAGTTTAGGCGACTTGGAGTGCTGATTAGTAAACCGCGTTCGTGTTTACTTTCAGGCAGAATTTGAGTCACGCGACCTATCTAAGGTAGCAATCATCAAGAAACATGACGTCCCCCATAGCAAAGTGTGTTTTGAGTGTTTTTACCAAAAACAAAGACAACTTTCAGTATAATACTAAGCACGTCATAGTCTACGTATTGTACTGACCGTCGGCATTATTTATGGTAACTGAACACTTGTGACACACTGTACTGCTATAGGAGGGCGCCATGTTTGTCGACGTTCGATACCCAAGGTCAACTGACTTAGCGGGCGTAAACTGTATTATTGAAGTAACACTGTCCAAAGGTTAAGGTCAGGGGAACATTAAATCTTCTGTTAAAATCATCTTCTAGACATGGTTTTGGTCAAATTTCTCTTACTTCACACTTGCAAAAAGTGTCAACGACAGCACTGAGTTATGTAGGATATCGCATTACGTTGGGCTTGCCGAAGTTCCTTGTTTCTCCAGTGATAAATGATTACATTGAGCCAACTGTTACTGAACAGCACTGCCTTAGAAGTGAAGAGCATACTGGAATGAACAACAGAAGGAGCGTTGGTGTCCAGCTGAGAAACACGGTTCCCGTGGTGCTGAATCGCTGTTGGCCGTTTTCAAATGCGATTCCTACTTGATTTTGATCAACAATGCGCCGTGCCTGACGTCGGGCGACTTGTAGGATATAAAAATACAATGCAAAGATAACTCTAAGCGAAAATGTGAGTGTGGAAATAGACAAATAAACGAAAATTTCATCTTCAGAATGATCGCAACGATAATGGGTTTGCAGGGATACTTCGCATTGGAAATTTGCACCATATAAAACTACGTGTTCCAATAAAACTAATGTCCACAGGGCCCCGACAGTATCTTTGGTCCTTAGAGTCGTCATTATATGCGGATATCGCAGTGAATGGATGATGGCAATGACCCCATCGATCGTCAACAGAAGCAGTGACATAATGCTTCGTGTTACCGAAGTTGGATACCAAACTTTTTCAGTGATGAAAGGTTGATAACGTAAATAAAGTGACGTTCACATATGCTGTGATGAAGAGCTGAAACGCGTCGCTAAGCACGTTTAATTCAAAATTGAAGTTACCTTTGACTGTCATTTATTCTATTTACATTTTACACGAAACGTTCAAGCAAATTTGTGCACGGTTTAAACCAAAAAAATCTTTTCGTATTGTGTGAGTATAGAGGATGTAATTTCTGCCCTATATAAACAGAGGACGTTAATGGGGCTGTCCAGTTCGAAACGGTTTCCAACGCTCTGACAATTTATTTTATTTGTTTTTTTGTTAAACGTTACGAGATCTACTGGCTGAGGACGGCTTTTCTACTTCAGTGAGGCAATATCGTTGCCATTTATGATAATCAACATCTGGTAACCTCCAAATGCCTTATACTGCCACAACTATGCAATGTGTAAATGAACAAAAGGGGAGGGGTTGCGTTCTGCTGGGGCATATAAAGACGCGATCATATTATATAGCTGTTCTGACAAAGTTCCCCACTGATTCAACTTCAACAATCATGCAATAAACTCACTGAGTTGACTCAGGAATTATAAGTGTCAGGAATCAAGCGGATGCATCATAGTTGTAACTGATTTGTCTTCTGTCCCTCCGATCTTGGCTGAAAACATATTACCTAGAATGGAACCTCAAAGTTGATCCCTGATGGCGCGCTTCCGGAACCCTTGGACAGGAAAAATAAGTATTCTTGCGTTCAGCTACTTCGTAAAAATTCTACTCGTACAAGGGTCTTTTGTAAAATATTTGATAGCATGTCAATTATGGAAACTGAAAACTAGACCTAAAAGGAAATAGGCCTACTCCTGCCAAAAATTGACTCATCACTTCCGACACTTTAAAATGGATGAAGTGCAGTGCAATTCGGTAGTCTCGCAAGCAGACGAACAGTAACGAAATTAAACTTTGTGGTAGTCTTTCGGTAAAAGCCAAAATAAAACTGACCAAATTATTTTAAGGATTTTGCAATTTATAAGGAAATCAACTTAAAGCAATAGCGGCTTTTACGAAAGATTTAATGTAGGCCCTATAATCTAACCTTTTCTGACAAAAACTGCGTCAGGTCAACTGACTGAATCTAGAACCCATCGACTGCAGGTACAGGTAAATCTTTGCAGAGTTGTACAATCTTGTTTTCACGTAAGTACGGGGAATAAAAACAAACGTTCGTGAACAAGGAGACCAAGGAACGATACTGTCGGAAGTGAAAGGTTCTTAATGAAATTCGTTTTTTACGCATCCCGAGGTGACTTTTCCTACTATTACTGGGGGAGACAAGGGAACAATACGACACGAGTGTTTCATTGGGTGGTTTCAGGTTAGGAATCTGTCTTCCTAAAATTGTCGAACGTGACAGGACGGCCCAAGTAAAATCCCCATAGGCAGACAACGCGAGGGTTCTGGAATGTCTCTGCATAACCTTTTACTTTCCAGGATCTCTTCAAACTCTTCAAAAAGGAAAATGCCGTGACCAGGATTCGACCACAATGCAATGTCCTTATCACCAGCCGGCACTTGTTGTGGCATATTCGTTTGACCTGACAAAAGTTTCTTACAGTATTTCAAATATTTAGCTGTGTTTACATATTTCGTGGAAAATTTTTAAAATGTAATGCACTGTATGCATGGGTACTGGGTGGAAAATACAGAGGCGCACATTACGTTGTACCCCTCTGTGTACGACTGAAGCCCACGGCCAGTAAGAAATTCGTTCCGAGCATAATGTCCAAGTCCTACTTTAAGCTATCAAAATTAACGTGACGATAAAAGGTCAACATATACCGTGACCTGTAAAATCAGAACTAATCGTAAAGCAGTAAAGACATGCTTGATAACAGCCTATGCTCAAACGATGATGAGAAGAATAGGCCTATATATGCGTAAAGAACACCATTTTTGTTCAATAACACCCATGCGGATTTTCAAAACTTTTCCCAGAGAGGTTCTTCAGGGACTTTTTAAGGACATAAGGGACATTCCAGGTATTCAAAATAGTAGAAATAATTTCAGTTGAAATTCTTTCAAGGTAGAACTCTAAATTTGCCCGTACAAATTACGGTATGTCTACATACTCTCGATCCATTTTTCCAGTGATATATTAATCTTGTATTCCGTGGCTGTCCTTGCCAGACAAATTAGCCCCAAAATGAAATATTCCACAGTATTTTCTTATCCTGTTCTTTTTCTTAACATTTAACACTTTTTCATTCCTAATGTGCGATCTCTACAAAACAAGTTCAAAAGCGCAGAAGAAAAAGGGAGAGAAGCTTTTGTTAGCCTATGGGTCTTCTCTACCCTTGGCACCCGGCTGTTCACTCTCCCACTGCCAACTCCAACTGACACCCTTGAGTAAGCACACACTCAGGTCATGCAGTACCAGGATCCAGTGCAGCATCCATTGTTCCCGCCTTCACTGTTCCCGCCTCAGCGCTTCACCCAGCTAAGTCCTACATCTGGATCCTTCTCTACACCATATAAGCTCCACTCCCACTCAAAATCCTGCAGTCTCCTGAAGATGGACAGAGTACACTATAAGAAAGGTCGAGTTATTCCCCGGTTCTTCTCAGAACCACACATACTCAAGAAAGAGATTTATCTATGGTGTAACCACAATCGTTTTTTATTCACATTGTTCTTTCACCATGAAAACCTTCAAGTCCAAAGCTTTAAAAAGTTAAAAATCGAATTTCAAATGGTAACGTTTATGTAATTAAAAATGGCTACTAAATACGACATATTCCTCAAAGTCGGTCGGCAGTAACAAATTCCCTGTGATTGAGCGAGGAGCAAAAGGTTTTTGTCTTGGTACGCAAGTCGTGAGCACAAGGGGACGTCTCGATCACGTCCTTCAAATACATGTAAGTTGGTAAAAACCCAAAACCGGTCAGGGCAACGTCTTGAACTGCACAGGCGCACAAACTCTGTTTAACTGAATTGAAGAAGTGGCGTAGCTAGGCTTTTACTGGGGCCATGTTGAATATCCATTCATCCGTTTTCTTTCAGTGGGGGGAGGGGCACCTGATGAGGGGAGCACCGGGAATGGGGGTGGGTGGGCACGGTGTCCCCGGCCCCTCGATTCTTGGTTATACGCCACTGAGAAGGGACCACAAATCAAAACATGCGAGCAAGGTGCCTCGCATTTGAGAAAGCAGGGCTCAGAGACCCTGGTCTGCGCTAAGTGGAGTGCCCTGTGTTGGTATTGCCGTTTTTTCCCGACAAAATTAACTTTGGTGAACTCAAAACCCCGCGACTCTTCTATGTTTACCATTCGTGAAAGAATCCCTCCCCAACGCATCCAGGCTATAAGAGAAACAAACGCGACGCACGACACGACGCAAAGCGTCGTGTGTACCAACGCAATGGCAAGAAGGCGACGGTTCGACCGACGCCACGACGCAAGGGAGCTGTCGTGCCGTTGCGTCGTGTAGTTGCGTCGCCTGGAGGGAGGCTAAAGAAAGAGAGAAATGTGTGTCGTAAATAATACACCATAGTTGTGCCATTGATCTTTTTAAATGCTGGCGATTACAGTCTCTCTTTAAGGGGCCAGTCCACTAATTCAAGCCCGATTGAAAACAGTGTAAAATCAGCACCGTTCAGGGCCCTATAGCATGCACGCCAACATCCCTGAGATTTCTGAAACACAAATGAAATTCTTGTCACTTATCTTTCAATTTCTTTTCAATTTTTTGTGGGTTAACCAATTACATTTTTAATTATTCCCACAAAACAAAATCACCCCCCAAAAAAGTGATTTTTCGGAAGTCTGATTGCAGCCATTTTTCAAGTGGCAACCCTCAACTTTCTCGGGCACTTAGGACCATTTTTCAACCGTAGTTTTTAGCCATTCTGCTCTCACATGAAAGCTCAAAGACCCAGGGAGTTGATCCTGGCAACGATTCACATAATCTCACCATTTTGGGGGCCAAACAATCTCCTTTTTCAAAAGATACTGCGGGGGCACTTTTGATGCTAATGAGCTGGCCAGAAATTCTCACTTGAATTAGTGGTCTGTACCCTTTAGCTTTGTTATCGGCGGGTCAAAGTTCGGAAAAAGTTCGGTCATCTGGAACCAAACAAAGCATGTAGGCTTGGCCTTGATATACATGTATGTATAAGATAGATTGATAATATAGAACGATCAACCGTGGAAGGAATAAGGGGTCAACTGAACCGTCACTCAGCGTGAACTGATATTTAATGTTATAAAAATATACTACAGGGGGCGTGTCAGGGCAAGATTGAGTCCCAACACCTTGCGGGAGCTGGAGGTCTTCACATGCACGCAGAGCAAGTATCTTTAGCAGGATGTCGAGCCAGAACAAAGGTAAAGGGTACTTCCAGAACTGTCATTACTGTAACTTGTAAGGTTTATACACGTACAAACCGTTGTGATAGCCAAGTCTCGTGGATCCAACCGTGGATCCAACATACTCTTCCATCACAGCAATTTGTGCAACCAAATTTCATACATGCCTTCTTGGTGAAATCAGATGGGGAAGTTTATTCACCTTATGTCCTGATTAACATGGTGAAATTCTTGCCGTATTCCTAAACGTACAGTATCAATTTGATTCCCGTAATGAGGTGGTACCAGGTGATTTTTGGGGTCGAAATGAAATCGTAGAATATAGTCTGGTTCTTTGAATTTAACGTTTTCAAATAAATGCACTACGTTGGGGAATACGACTGAAATTTGGGACGCCGCGAAGACGTCTGTGACACGACAGTGACAAAACAGCCTCGCTTTAGTACAGTGCAAGTGGAGCAAACTTCGTCTGGAGTGGGAAAACGGCAAAAAAGGGCAATTTTTTTTCCTCAATTGAGAAAAGGGCGAGTTTTCTACAGTTAACAGTAGTGAACACACCGGTGCAATTTCAGCTCATAAAATCAAGCGGATGTTTAGTTATGCACCCGGATATCCCGGATAACTTTTTCGAAAGAAATCCTCTGAATCGGGACAGGGCCCAGTATACGACAGAGGGGTATTCGTCAGGCCCTGTTTACGGGTCTAGAAATTTGGTTGCACAACTACCTGTGATGGAAGGGAAAGTTGGCACAATCAAAACAGCAAAAATGTGTTTATGGGAGTTTTACATGTACATGGCTATCAGTCTGTTTGGTTTGTGAAAACCTTACAGTTCTGGAAATAGGTAAAGGGTTGACCTGTAATCTGGTAATTGTGTGCTTACGAAGTTTGTAAGATGTGGAATGCATTCAGTGAGAGCACGTAAGATTCGTTATCGTCCACTGCATTCCGAATATATGTAGGCCTATGATAATGTGATATAATTTTATAATAAGTCTTTACACGTCAAGCAACAGCTAGTTGGGAATTGGTGGTTACACAGTGAATGTTCATTATGGCCTTTGTGAACTTGTTTTTGTCGCAGGAGGACTTTTGGAGCGATTGAAAAATGGAGGGCGAGTCATATGTGCCGAAGGCTACTTGTTTGTGTTTGAGCGTCGCGGGTATCTCAAAGCTGGGGCCTTCGTCCCAGAGGTAGTTCTGGAACATCCAGAACTTGTACGGCAGCTGTATCGCGAGTTTGTTCATGCTGGGAGCGATGTTGTCTTGGCATTCACGGTACGTTTATGCAGTCTTTTCTGTAGTCTTTTGGGGGAATCGTAACTACTGGGGCGTAATCCAAGTCTGTGTTCCCAGAATTCATGCAGTGCCATGACAAATTCTTGATACTGGTGTAAACGTTGCATTGGAAAAGCTCACCGTTTTAGTGCATCACAGCTCTCCCATAATTTGGAGGCTTATTCATCAAGGCATAATGACCGCTGTCCAAAAAATTATTTAATAATGTCCTATTAAACGATGATTAAAACAATTATTACCTGATAATAAAGCTGATTGAGCACAAATGACCCCCCTCCCCACCCCAACAAGATCATTCTAGTGTCACCAAATTTGTCGTAAATGCCCTTTGGAAAAAATCATCTTCTGGATGCCAATTCTTTGTTGTAGTACTATGCCCATCGTGAAAAGCTAGCCTTGATTGATCGAGACAAGGATTTAGAACTGATGAACAGACAGGCCTTACGTATTGCAAGAGAAGTAGCCAACGAGACAGGAGCACTCATGGCTGGGAACATCTGCAATTCAACATTATTCGACTCAAAGCATCCAGATTGTCAACCGAAAATCGATGGTCTATTCAAGGTAAACCATCTGCATTGTCAGCTTAATGCTGTCAAACAACCACCTTTTGGATCAAAACATTTTTGTATTATTGTGTGATGCGATTTGTGGCAGCAACAAAACCATGAAAAAAGTACTATAGTTGCGTTGGAACTGAAAAAATTTGACGGTTATTATGAATATTTAGATGTTTTTATTGAAGCTGAAATTTTAAAGAAACAACTTGCAAAAATGGGGAGAAATGAAAAGTTGTTACCATGTTGGTCAACCTCATTGATCAACACAGAAGCGACAGGAAATAAAATGCATACTGCAATCAAAGTGTTTCAGATATACAAATGTGCAGACAATAAAAAACGGGAGGAAAGTTGAAAAGTGACCACGCAGATCTACATGGAATTTAGTAACTTTAAATTCCCCCGTGTATGGAGGAACTCGGGTTGGCATTGTAGTTCCCCTTTAGCTTTACACCTTCGTGACTTGAGTCTTCCATATGCCTGACTTGGGTTAGAAGCAAACTCATCCTGTAAATTTTTCTCTTGCTGCTATGTGGGTTTAATCTCCACAATGTTCACCTGAGGTTTTTTTCCCCAAATTTCCCGACCCCCCTACCAGGAGCAGATAGCATGGGCAGTGGAGGAAGGAGCTGATTTCATCGTGGCAGAGACATTCGGTGACCTCGGGGAAGCGATGATTGCTCTAACAGCAATTAAAAAATATGGCAAAGGTAATAACAAAACAACACAACGTGCTTGCTGTTGAACATTTATGATCAATTGATAAGAAAAGCAACTTTTGTCTACTAACAATTGGATTGCGGAAAAATTGGCAAATAAATTCAGTGTTTGTCAGAAACGTGGGAGAAAGGTGGAATTAACTCACAAGTCTGAAACGACTGAACACTTGATCTCTTTTTATTTGCACATCAACCCCCAAACTTCCACAGCAATATTGGCTGACACATTTTCGTCTTCCAATGCAGGCCTTCCTGCCGTGATCACTATGTCTCTCTACCGCAATGTGGTAGACGGTAAACTTTGCACTCTGGACGGTGTGGAAATGTGCGCAGCGTTCCAGCAGCTTGAGGTTGCTGGTGCCGATGTGTTAGGTTTGAACTGTGCTCGGGGTCCAGCCACTACCGTGCCACTTCTAAAAGAACTCAAGAAGGTGCTCAAGGTAATTCATCCCACTCTGGGAAATATATTTGCAAATCACTGTCAGCCGGTTAAAATGTCAACTTCACAAAATGTCAATGTTATATCAATCATGGTTGAATAATTACAAACGAAATCATTTTCTAATTTTGTCCTTGTTGTAAACATGTAGGTCCTTGTTGTAAACATGTAGGTCCTTGTTGTAAACATGTAGGTCCTTGTTGTAAACATGTAGGTCCCTATTGCCGCTCTTCCTGTAGTTTATCGCACAACTGAGGATGCTCCAAACATGCAGGTGTTGAAAGATCCGTTGACTGGTAGGTGAAAGGGGGAATATCTGATTAATTCACTAGTTATTGGAACTTAATGTGTAACTCCTAATCTGTCACAGACATCTGTTTGCATATGCAGAGCAAAGGTTGTATCCTGAACTAGTCTAGCCTTTCTGTGGTGAAAAAAAATACGATTTGAAATACAACATGAAGTAGCTGTACGGGGTAAACAATGCTGTTTGTATTTTTTATGACGCAGGAAAGCAACTTTTCCCAACCAATTTGGACTGCGCCGCCTGTACTCGCGATGACATTGTGGCATTTGGGCAAGAGTGCCTTGATCTTGGCATCCAGTATATGGGCCTGTGTTGTGGGAATGCGGCTCACTATACACGTACACTCTCCGAAACCATAGGTCGACAACCACCAGCCTCTAAATACAGCCCAGACATGTCAAAGCACTTTGCACTTGGTGACAACGAAAAGCTACATAAATACAACCAGGTCCATGTCAAGGGCATTGTCATGTCATAAATGGAAAGAGACAGGATTGAAAACGATGTCAAACTTAAAGGTTGGGCGATAGAAAAATAATACCCCACTATTAAAAGGCGATGGGCCGACCCTATTCTGATTCAGAAAATCGCTAAGATAACTATGTAGTAAATCTAAGTAAGTGTAAACAAAATTTTAAGTTCCCTCAATAAAGAAGTTTGGCTGTCAAGGTTGGCTCAGTGCTGTTACATCAATGTACCATCAAATTTGACTTATGGTCAAGTCGATAGGTGGTTATGTCCATTGGCGCTGTCTTTTTTTATCAACTACTGGGTTTCTATGATGAGGACTCAATTGTCCAGTGTGTGCTTCAGGAAGGTAATGATAGAACAGTGTTTTTTGGTATGTGACCCGAGGGCACTCTGTTTGTCTCTCCTTATCGGAATACAAGTAGGGTCTAAATGAAGAACACCATTCGCTGTCACTCTCTCAGAAATTCTTCAATGTCTCTTGGTTCAAATTGTACTGATTGTCAGTGTCACTACAACTTCACAAAGTAGCAGCCTCAAAACGAGGCGTTTTTGGAAGTGGCCCATGCTTTCCAGTCCAGTCTAACTGCATGTCTATTGAAATTGCAATAGACCTACAACATAATCATGTCATGCAGTGTTTACCGCGGTGCATTGTGGGTGAAAGGTGGGGATGTTGCAGGAATGCGTTGACGTGACACGCTATGTGTAACGTATACTATATGGCTTGAGTATCGACCTGGTCCATTGAGTTTATCAAGCACTCAACGAATGCCAGAGCTGCATTTTTTAAAACTTCCCTTGGGACGGCAAAAGGCGACAGATGTCCGTGAGAAACAAGGCAATCAAAGCGAAGTCCAAGTGGACCTCTGTATGCAGTGTACATTTTGTAGGCGGAGACAAAACTTACGATGTACCGGATCCAACGATTTTCCCATGGACAAGTGAGCGGGAGGAGATTGTTTCCCAGTAAAATGAACAAGAAGAGGCACCTTTTCTTTTCAGACATGATTTGGGAACTTCCTACATGAAACTCTTTCTCATAGTTTTGCAGGTACAACAGAGGAGAACTACCTAACTTCTTATGGAAATCTTTGCCTATTTTTCCATCTGTGAACGCTGATGAGCTTAACTTAGCAAGGCTAGCATGCCAGCCCAAGCATGCATAGGGCCTACCTGCATACACTCGAGCATGTCGGGAGACAAGCCCGCTTTTGTACTGGTCCTAGTTGTTCGCCGCTGCTTGCATATTGAACTCGAACTTGAAGCTTGTTTTGGCTGCAAGATTGGCAGTGGTTTTAGGTTTGCAGTAGCAGGAAAGTTTCTTCGTCGTTCATTTTGCCGGGAAACAACCTCCTCCCGCTCACTTGTCCATGGGAAAATCGTTGGATCCGGTACATCGTAAGTTTTGTCTCTGCCTACAAAATGTAGACTGCATACAGAGGTCCACTTGGACCTTTATCAAGTTCCGATTGACTCACACTTAGTAATTACCAGCCGTAGTAAGTATAATTTGGACTCGGCCTGACTTCCAACTACAGCCACATTTGACGTACATGTAGCCAAAGTGCAAAGTGTTTAGGTGTGCATTGCAGTTTGATGAATGTGAGCTTACTGAAGGCCCTAATGCTCCGTCCACCACCTTCATCAGCAAAGACACAATGGGAATGCTCTACAGCAGCTTCAAGATTTATTTCCAATATACAGTTTTCTAATATTGCACACAATTGCTTTTACAAGTTACTGCAAAGAGCAATGAAAAGTATTAAACATACGAACTGAAAAAAAGAACTTTCCTAGGATAGGTCATAACGCTAAATTCAGGGTAATGGTAGTACAGAAATGGATTACGCTTATCAATTGTGAAATTTCAAATCATGATTTTACCTGACTTTTCTGTCCTTAACTTTAAACTGCACAGGGCTGAGAATACATCCCAGCGCAAGACTTCCTATAAGATTTCCTTACAATCCTCAATGGTCCAATATCAATACAAGTTTTTAATACTGCCTCGGGAAATACAGGCTTGAATCTTGCCCCTTTCTTAGATACAGTATTTCAGCAGTTATGATGACGGCAAGTAAACGTCAAAGGTGCAGTTTTCGTTGTTGAAATGGTGACACAACAATGAACATCAAGCACATGACTCTGAGTTGGTTTGGCTTTTGATACACAACAAAGGTTATTGTACTTTTTCAGCCTTACAAAAACTTTCCTTGAGACTGGACCCAAACTTAAACTTCATCATGTTAACAGAACAAACTTTTGTTTAGGCCAGGTCAACTTACAAGAAAAACTGTTACATTTTACTAAAACGAATAAACAGAAACCAAACTGCTGACAGTATACCTTAACAGATGCCTGCATAAGCCCCCTTCTGGTACCATATTTATGCTGCTGCTATTTGCACCAGTTACAAACAAGGGAATATTTGGAATAATCCAGCAACTATCTGAAATATGCTTAACAAGTAATCAGTTCAATATGACAGCTATTCACAATATAATCCAACAGCCTATAAAGTGTTGTCTGTGTAAAGGAATGGCTGTGACTTTCCCTTATTCAAACTTAAGAACCTTGTGCTGTATTTTTACAGTGCACCACGCTTCAACAAGTCACATTATCAATATGGTGTCCAACCAGTCCCACCACGGGAGGGAGAGGGGGTCAGGATTTTGGTTCCAAACACTTATGCCCCTGAAAGTTGCCGAAGTCAGATGTCTTGTCCCTGTCATACTATGGTGAAATTCAAAATCATTTGTTTGAAATCACCAACTCAAACTGCAGATGGTAGGGAAACCCCATCCATCAATAAGGGCACTAGTCCCCCGATTTGTGTCCTAATTATGCTTTGGGATAGGAGGGGTGTAATACTTTTGTAATTTGCCTGATCTCAAACCATTCATTCATATGAGGATCTGACCTACAACACTTGCTAATGATACTAGTCAAACAAAGACTACACCACAAAAACACAAAACATCTTGATTTTCAGTTAACATTACAGAATCTCATCCCAACAAGATTACAAGAGACACTGATCCTCAAAGGCCAATGTATATAGGATTGCATGTGTATTTTGTGAGGGCATTAATTAAAACTACAGTACATTGAACACTCCCAACCTACATAAGTACAATTTGAAACATCTCAGAATTGGGATTGTCAATACACAGTCAACAATAAGTGAACTACAATGCAATATTACAAGACTATTGGAACTCAAAAGCAATACACGTTTGCACAAGGTGATTCAGTTCAAATTTTTACCTGAATAATACATTTTTTGGCCATTGTTTAGGTAATAATTGTTGATATTTCACCTTAGGTCACTACCTCTAGCTATGAGCAGAACTTGCGGCAAATTGTTAATATTTCTTACACACTGCTACCACATCTTCCAAATGCAAAGAATTTCAATAAAAACTCACAAACAACCTAAACATGCTGGCCAGATCATGAAATGACCGATAAATGGTTCTAGGTTGTAGTTCTAATTGAAGAAACAAACTCTACTCAAAGAGGCACTCCTTATGAGTTAAAAAGAGCCATGTTGGTGGGGAGTGTTCATTTTGTTGGTAGCAACGCGTCCCTTGTGTGCATGTCATTGTCGTTTGCGAACCAGTGAAGTGCATTTCCGACCAAAGGAGCCTCCACTGCTAGGAAAATTGCGCCCTCTTTTGGTCCAGCTCAGGGCTTGTTAAAATTTCATGGATAAATTAGTGCTGACAGGAAACAATGCTTATTCAAAAGAAACATTTAGCATCTTTAAACACATCTATCTGTTAATATGTTAAACGTCACATTTAAAACCAATCCATATCATTGAATGTTGTTTAAGAATTGATTAAAATGCATTTAAAAGTGAAAACAAAACCAGCAAATACAAAGACTAAAAGTTAAACATCTAACAATTTCACCAATGTTACAAATAGTTAACTTTGCTTTCTGCAAACAGCAGGAATGAACAGTGTTTGATTACATAAATGTGTCTACTGTATCTCAGTACATGTGAAGTAATCAAAATTGAAAACAAAATAGAAATGGCCATGAAAAACACTGTTTCCCATGACCTGTGGGAAACTAAAGAATTTGGCCAAACGTTGATCACACAAAGTACATGTAACTGTGTTATCAAGGTATACATTTAAGAGCCAGTTTCCTGCAAAGAACAACTACAAAATAAAGATTTCAACTGAATGGCGTTCCAGAGTCTACTATGACCATACCATGATTTCTTTTAATATTTAAGTCAATAGTTAATTTGACCAAGACATACAGACAAAAGTAATGTTATTTAATGTTAGGGTCATTATATGTTGTTAATCTTGTTAAAAGCAGCAAGCATTTCAATAATATAAAGCATATATCTGGGTTACTTACTGTTGTCAGAGTGGGCAAATACCAACAGTGACTGTTAACATTTAGTAAATACCATAGCAAAATAATGGAATGAAAACTGACACACTAAGTGCTTTCCTCTTGAACAACGACATATTTCTGTGATCTCTCTTAAAGTTACCAAAGAGTATACTCAGTCCTCCAACGCTCAGTGGAAAGGTGAATTCAATTTTGATTCCGAGTACAATTACATATATTAATAAAGTACTTTTAACTATAATTTCATGCAAGTACAGTACTGTTGTCATTTAAGAATGGTTCAAAATAGTCTTTGGCCACACAATTTGCAACTGAAGCAGAACAACACATATTTCAATATTACCATCACGGTACATCACAGGGACATTTAACAGAATTCTTGACATACACTTTACAGTAGTATCTCACTGTACCATACGCTTCCAAACAATCATAAAAAGTAAACAGACTACCTCATAGTAAGGGTAGCTACATATGGACTCATTTCAGGTGTTGGATATTATCACGGAATTATTTGTCTCTGCCCAACTTTTGCAAATGGGCGTAGTGTCCAAGGTACACTGTTGCTTTTTTTCCTTACAGTTTATATCTTGTTGACTTATACAATGATTACATACATTACAATGTACATGCATAGATTTATGCATACACTGTATCTATGGAATTGATGCTGGTGTGAGACTCGCATACCTTGGAACTGCAGTGTAATGAGCCTGGGTCTTGCCTATCAGTGGTCTACGTCTGTCAGGAAGGCGTCAACGACAGGGCTATCCAGGCTAGTTTGGTTGAGAGCCACCTGAAGTTTGGTCAGCACCCACTGTTACAGTGGAAACCAAAATGAAAGAGAAATATTTATTTTCATTGCTCTTCAAAGTTCCAAGTTCAAAGCCATAACCCCAAATTGGCAACCAACCAACCAAAAAGGTACACATTTCATAGATAGTGGTTCAAACACATGTATGATTGATAATGTTGACACTAGAAAGATACACAATCTATACACTAAAAATAGTCCTAGATAGTCAAAAACAAACATGCTGATACCTTTAACATTTAAATTTAACATTTTCTTGTATTCCACAGTAATGACAAGGGGGCATTGAGTTACTGGGACTATGAATGTTTTCCAATAACAGTAACACCTGTTTAATAGACGCTGCACTGGTACATAATAGCTAAACTCACAAACTGAATATTGTGTATCACAAATGACCACGCACAACAACCCCCCTCGCTTCACTTAAACTGAAATTCAGCGGATGCAAACTGGATTTAATCCAATCTGTTATTGAACTGCCAAGATCTGCAAATAGAACAGACTCTCCGCCCCTTCCCCCATCCCTATTGGGTCGTGAAAATGACCGGGCTCTTTTGAGGATGAGCTTGGCTATCAAAGGAATGGTAAACCCTTGTCAAGCAATGCAAACATCTATGTTCCTATGGAAAATGAGGGAAAACTCATACAAGACGAACCAAGCGTTGCTAAGCCAGTGTGACGCTTTTACACCTTTCCAGACATCTGTCAGCACTGCAACACATACAGCAATATGCCAAGGTCTTTGTTTATACATTCTGTTTGAAAAGCTAGTGACCCTAGACCCCCAAGACCCAACGACACTGAGCGAGAGCAACTCATGAAATACGGCAGAATTTATGAAAATTCTTGGCATTAATTCCTGCGAAATTTCTCCTCCTGCGAGAGCTGATCCTAACAACTCACCTGTGCTGTCTCCTCGTCATCACATCGAATTTCTCTATTGACGATATCCGAACCCTCTGGCTGTAGAGTAAAAAAATCAGGTCATTAAATCAAGAAAACTTGCAACAGTACAAAATGGAGTGATGAATACGCCCATACTAACCAAAGCGGCACTCTTACAAGGAACCTGTTACCCGCATCAGGTGTCAAAATATAAGTTTCTCAAAATTCTCAATTTCCGTCACTAGGACGTAGGATACTAGTTTTTTACTTGAGCAATTTATGATCTATGACAGTGAGTAACAAGTCACCAGAGCCATGTTTGAGTTAAAAGAATCTTGAACAATGTAAAGCAACAGGAACCTTTTACATTTTGCAATTACTGCACATACTGTGTATTTTTCATCAGGATACCTCATTTGCACTGAGTGCGTTACATATGGCCAATGTGATGATTAACTTGTCAACAAATTAGAGCATGGCAGACATGTCCCCTTGAACTGGTGATGTTTACAATGCCTTAAATGACCATGTCACCTGCAACTTTGTAAACTTCAACTCTACCACCAACCATTTTCATTAATGCACCATCCACGCATCAACACAAGCTATTGTCCATCCCAGCATGGTGCAATACATGTACATGTACGGTACAATACCATAGAACTCCTTGTCGAAGGTACCCATGTACCATGAAAATGGAACTGATCTTATCAATTCAAAGTCAACATACATGTAAGTGTTCAGGGAGAAAATAAACACCAATTGGATCCTGGCATAACTCTAGTGCAGAAAGTCAATATAAGGCTTGGATGTTTGATAAGGCTGTTAATCAGCTTGAACAATTTTGTTTTCAATACGAAGGAGTCCACTTTGTAACTTACCTGGACTTTGTAGATGATCTTGTTTGGTCCCAGTGTTGGATCTCCAATCAATGAATTGAAGAGATCGCATTGCTCCAAGTCCCAGCCACCCCACCATCGACATCTCTCCAATACCAGGATTCTCCTGACACACAAATGACAAATCAGTCAGTCAAGAGCCAAATGGTCTAACATGTTAGGATGCTATCATAGAACAGCGCTTTCAAAAACTGCTGACACATGTTACAAAAATACAAGTACTGGCTGGCTTCAAGTAAGGCGTGTTCAGTATGTTGCAAATTTGCAGCGCGACTATTTAATCTGATGACACAGTAGATCATATTCACAAGGAAGCCATTTTGATCATGTTCCCTGAATCTATCTTTGTACTCTGTAAAATGGGGCGGTACCAGACTATTTTGGGTTTCATGCCTAAGTTTCATTATCTTAAAATGTTGTTTAAAACATTCAGATATAGTAAAGCATATATTTCAAATTATTCATCATCTTACACTGATGTACTGGTTGTCCTTGACACTGATGCAGTCCTTGAAGACACAATGCGGTTACCGGTTATTTGCCTAAAATACCCAGTTCCACCTCGAAAAAACTTTTGAAAGTTTCAGTGAAAACAAAGGTTCAACTAAAATCAGTGTGCCAATGGGCATCCAGAACAATGAGGAAATTCAAGATGTAGTTTTTGAGAGCTGCATGGAGGCCTAGCTGCATTGAAAAAGAGGCACCAATGGGACAGATATGCCCACTTACTTGTCGGTGAGGAGGACTACATCTGGTGTACTGTCTGAGGTGACCACAGCATGAAAGAAGTACACATCAGTCTGATACAAGTCGGATCGACGGATCTTATGCAGTATGGAGTTACCCTTGGCTTCATACAATGAGTATGGCTCCAGACCCTTCATAAATCAAAAAAATGGTTTAAATTTGTTTACATTGACTTCTACTGCTTCCTTACCTTTCTTTTTAATAACAATTTGTTAAACAAGTAGATGGTTTACAATGACTCATTATGCAGACTCTTCTTTGAAAAATCACTTAGTGACACCATGCACAGCGTAGAGGAAGAAAAGGCTTGGTCAATGCAAATCTTTACTGAGCCTTTACGTCTTCCCCCCTGATCTAGCAAATATTGGCAACCATATCTATCGTTGAATTGATATAAAATGTTTTAAAAAATGGAACACATTACACAAAAAGTAAGGAGGGAAATATTCAATCCAACAAAGAATGTTAAAAATGGTCATTCACTGCATAATATAATAGGAGACAAACAGATGCTGGTTACACTAACCCCAATGACAGCATATACAACGTGTACCTTGCAACACTAACCCTAGCCCCTCCTCAATCCTCCAAAATCCTTTGGGCGGTTTTGGAGGACAGAGGGAGAATGGCAAAAGTTCATGGCTGATTGTGAAGGATGCCATGCGTGGAGACTGTGGATTAGACCTTGCCTTGTTGTTGCTCAGTCATGCATACATTCAATATTTCTTTTGAATCAACTGCACTGCTCAAGAATGCCATTCGCACTGCCTCAGCATAATGACAGGAATTGCCAGAGGATTTTGAAGGATTAAGGATAAACCAGGCAGGCACACCTCCAAGTAACATTTTCAAGACATTTTGGAAGATTTCGGAGGATAGAGGAGGGTTCCTAGCAAAAATCGCCCGGGGGTTACGGTTAATATGCAATGCTGTAATTTCAATGTGCCATCCAGAGATACTTCACTTCACGTTACATATTACTGCATCTTGTGCATCTAATGAACAAGCAGGGTGAACGATTTCCAGCAGTACAGCACCTTTAGACAAGGAAGTTCCTGGTGGTGCATCTTAAGAATTATTTACTACCATCTCTGGGAAGATCTTTCTCAAATGTTTGGTCTAGTGTGTCCTTATTATCACCTAGCAAATACCAAACTCCTCTCAACTTACCACACTAGGATTGATAAACCTTGGGATGCGCATCCTGATGACGATGTTCTCTCCCAATTCTGTGGCTCTCTCAATTCCATCCAAGATGACAGTCACCCCATCCACTAAGCTACCTGCTGGCTTACTGAGAAGGCCCAAGAGGCCCTTACCAATCCCCTTGAAGAAGCCCTTTAGGCCCCCGTCATGGGCCCCCTTGATGGGGCTGGTGAAGACCCCGGACAGACCCATGACAAAACCCTGAAAATGGGCAGTCAAAGGAAATGATTTCATGAGCTTGCTGTTAACCATGCTATGCCACAAGGCATGTACACATGTAGAGATTTCCTATGTTGGAATGCAGAGGGCATGTAAACACATTCAGATGAATTCAGTAGAGTGTAACGTCTCCACTCATCATCTGGGTTAAGTGACTCCTAGTCAGTATGCACCATCACTGAGGTTCAAACTAGTCTGTGAAGGTTGAATCCCGTGCGTCGCCCTCAAGTGGCTGTATATCGAGGCCAGGCTTGTAGCAAATATTGCTCTGTCTTAAGATTTCAAAGGAGCAATTATGCTGTAAGAAATTTTGCATCATTCTTGAGCAGATGACAATGATGGGTCAGCATTTGAAAAGTTCAACTTGGTAGTGGACAGCAGTAGTAATATTTTCTCGTTTCAGCACAAGTTCCTTGTGTAATAATGCTGTTGGAAGGTGATTAATCACAGCTACACCACAGCAATAAGCCAATGGTCTGAGAAACTACAAATGAACGTACTGAAATGATCATGACTAGGAGCACTGCTTATCAGATAAGTATAAATGGCTTCACAAAGCTGACACAGGCAGATTCAGGGGGCCAACAGAACCCCCCCCCATTTGTTTGAAAAAAGTAATTGAGAAAAAAAGCAAATGGGGGGAGTCATTATGCTCCCTTCCCAAAGTGGGGGAAAAAGCCCTGAAATTTAGCATCACCCCTTGGAAAGGCCATCAAAATTTCACAGGTTGAGATCATTATCTTACCATGACAAATCCTTGGCCTGCATACAAGAAGGTCTTGGGCAGACTATCAGGGTGACGCTGCATTCGCTGCAATCGCCTCTGCCCAAAAGAAACAAGAGCAAAAACTGAACCAAGGCATGGAGTGGAATGCCTCTCTGTCCCATCTTTTCATCACAATCTAACCCTAACTCTCTCAGAATGATTCGTTATTCTCTGGAGCCATCATATACCACAACTGTTGTCAACTGTGGTGCTGGGAGAATCTGGTACCAGTGTACTCAAGCCCGACACAGTGCAGCGCCAATACAACACATCTTCCTAAAACTCGGTTACTCGCATTACTGTTTGGGGTTATGTGACTTGTGTAAGTCTGCACGATGGGTACGTCTAGCAAACTGAACGTAGTGTGGTGTGGTGTGAAATTAAACAGGGTACAAGGGGAGCTTTTCAGTGAAATCAAGTGGCTTTTTGCCTACCCTCTGGTAATCGTCATCAAAGGACAGGACGGCCAGTGCTCTACCTAGGGTACCAGACAAACCAGAAAGCGTGTCGGCAACACCACCTGCAGCCAATTACAATTAGATTCAGTGAGTAAGGGAATGAAACAAATGATAAATTGATCTGGATTGTAACAATTACAGGAACTGAGCACACTTTCTAAGATGACTCAGTCTTCCAATAGGACTCACCAACAGTGTGTCCTAGAAGACTCTGAACACCTTTTGCAAGACCCTCGGCAAACTCTCCTGGACCCTGGATAGCACCCTACGTTAAAGAAAATAAGATAGAGTAACGATATTAGTTACATGTAATTAGCTTATCTTTAGAATAGTCACCAACATGTGAACAGTATATTGTGTAGAATAATTAATGTTATTTCAGGTAAATTGAAGTTGCTGTGATAGCCTCCACTACTTGATATTTTGCTCAATGCACAGCATGTAATCTCAAACTGTTTGGATGAGTGAGCCTCGAACTTGAATTCAGCACATGCAAAACCAAGGAGACGACAGCTTTACCTTAAAGAGATAAGAGAAATTTTCAAGACCAAGCTTGTGCCCCTTCTAGTCTAAATACTCCTTGATGGAATACTAAGTAGCCACTCTGGGTGTTCTATTGTTAACAGGCAGGCCAATGTGCAAGGATGTTTTCTAGGTAGTCACCTGATGTTACACCCAAACTCTACATATGAATACACCTCCATAACAATTTGATAAAGCAAAACAAAAAACTTGAACCTACCAGGTATGGCTCATAGAAGAAGTCACTGATACCCTCCTTGACGCCTCTGAAGAGACCGTAGGGATTGCCCAAGACATCCAGGCCAAGGATGAAGACATAGGCCTGCTTGATGCCTTGAGAGATGTAGTGACCTTTGACATCTTCCAGCAGCTGGTCAGGGGTCAAAAGGATGTTGGTTCTCTCAAAGAAGGCCAGTCTGGTACCAGAGAAAAGTGTGAAAGGTAGTCAGGGTACCATATACTTGCTTCCTGCTCAACCACTTTCCATTAATGAGACAGTTCAGTATTCCAACAGCATATGCCCAGAACAAAGTTATTTGGGAACAGCTAAACATGTGCGCGACAGTCTGTCCTATCAGCGTAGTGCCATACGCTGACTTACATGCTGATTTGTTTCCGGAAGACCTTGGTTTTTTAAATACCGCACTAGGTCATTGTTGAAAACAACCTACTCACAGGCCTCAAGTTTGTTTGATTATCTTAAACCTTGTGCAATTTCTTTTTCACAAATGAAATCCTTCCAAACTTTACAGTCTACTTACTTCAATTCCACCTCAGTGACCTCAGACAGCGTTGAGCCAACTGACTCAACAAAGAATCGTACCAAATCCCTCTTGAAGCTTGTTGGTCTGGCAACAACGTGGGGTTCCCCACTCAGAGACAAACTGACAATGATCTAGAGGAAAAGGGTTGGGAAGCAGCCAGAAATTTAACGACTAAAATCTGCAATTATGTTATTCATCTTGTACCTAACAGCCAATGTTGAATCACTGCTAAACAGTTTCTGCCTTTCCCAATGCACTCCATGTACAGCAAGCACAGAAACTGCCTTCCGCCAAACTGCCTGCCAATCAGTCAGAGCTGAAGATGCCACTCTGATGCGTCGTGAAACTGTTCTCTCCATGAATATAATTTGTATTACTTTTCACTTGGTCAAAAACTTGTCTTTCTGACCAACAATGAAGCAACTGCCTAGGTCATTAGAGCTCGGGATTCTGTCAGGTTTGTTGCCTTTGTTACATCATTAACTGTTCACGTTTGCACTTTAAATGAACTTTTACCAATTTTAATAAAATTTCTAAAATATGCACGTGATATCTTAAACAATGTTATTATTTACCCTCTTAAGTTTTAAGCTGGTTGTGTCATTTTAATGTATTAATGGTTTTGCAGTAATTTTTAAACTGTACTTGTAGTATTTCGTTTCTGTCTTCATAATGGTGTGTACACCCTGCACGTGTTTAAGTTTTCAAAACCGTGACCTGCGTTATGTGTACATTCTCTAATTTTGAATGAAGAATGAATTAAAGTTTAAAAAATTCAAAGCACAATCATAATAATTAAGCTGTGTCTGAAAGTCTTGACTATGGCTAGCAGTAACACACATCTATGGGAAGTGGCGGTAGTGCTAGCCAGTGGCTTCAATAGACCCTTGAGTTATTGCAAGCCATAGCCCAAACTTTCAAAGGCAAACTTAGCCTTAATACACTTTGTGTCCTGACCTTGAGTGGTGAAAGATGAAAGTACTCAAAGTATATGGGCAACTTTCCGTCAGCAACGACAGATGAGGATTCACGAAGGGAACGTTGTATGTAAGACAGATCAGCCTTCAATGATACAACCTATTACAAAGGGATAATACATGGAATGCATTCAAGTTAGGTTTGGCAGGTAACAATGTGTCAAGTTGGTTAACCTGAAGAAGGTCTGTATGTAGGCTGTAACACTGCTTGCATTTAAAAAGTATCTGTAGCATTCTGAAGGTGGGTTCATGCTTAAGGTGAAAGGCAGCAGAAAAGCCAATTTGACATCTCCAAACATAAGCAGTGAAATTTACATGAATTGAAATGTGTTCTATTTTTTTGAATTAGCACAAAGGTTTGATCTGACCTCACAATTATGTATTCGATTTTGCTTTTCGGCCAAGTATGAACCGGCCTTAAGCCTCAAAATGCCAATCAAACTGTTTCCATTGACAATGTAAATAGGGCCTATGAATTAGACTGGGAGTGCTAGGTGATGTGGGAGCAAATGGTTCCAGAGTTGCATGAGTTTTCTCCTGAACTATGCACACCATGACTAAAATACTGAAGACTTCAAGCTACCGGGGGCCTTTAACACTACTAATATTGTTCTCAGCTTGGTCATCAATACTTCACAAGGGGTCAGGCTCCAAGGCAGCAAGGATGCCACACACAATGTCTTATCAGCTGACCTCATCTTCTTCCTCTTGGAGTCCAGACACAATGTCAACAACAGACAGCAGGAATCCATTGTCGATCTTCACACTAGCTTCTTGAATGAGCACCTTGAAATACCTGACCAGGTAAAGGTGAGAGTGTGACCAGAAAAAGGTAAATAAAAAGAGGGAAGAAAACCTATGTGTACGTACTATTTCATGGATTACACAATTTGTATGATAAACGAACACAAAATTACAAAGACAAGTTGAGGAATCATCTTATATTTCAAACCTCACAATTTTGTCAACAATTGGGATGGCATTGCCATGTTGGCATCCTGGTGATGAAGATTCATAGATGTGACTTCAAATCCATGTCAACATACACAAGGCAAAAACGTGAATAAAAGGAATTCCTCCGAGAATTGTCCAAAGACTGCACTCACATTTAACATTTCCACAATACTCACTTGACAGTGTCCACATCGTTCTCTGGTACCTGACGTCGCAGTAGTGACATCTCAATGAATGGTCGGGGCCCTGTCTTCCTCAGAATGTCCTTTGGAATGGGAAGGACATTCAGGACCGTTGTGAAGTAGGCATCAAAGAGTTGATTGTCAATCTGCATGAGAGAAACCCACATTAAACAACACGGAAGATCGGTAACAGTTAGTGTACAACACTGGGAGACTTTCAAATTTCAAGATATGAATTCATATTACTTAAAGAATTCTGTTTGAAACAGGATGGGAATTTTATGGGAATACTCAGGATCACATGTTGATTTTAAAAACTATTTGGACCGGATTCACCCATTGAAGTTCAACAATGCCATGAAATATGTTCAAACTCAATATCCAATGAGATGTTGTAACACACATGTACAGAAACTCCCATCCCACAAATTACTGACGAAAAAGAAGAGTTTGTTCAAATCCCATGCAACAACCCTTAGTGACCTGCTTCAAGGCTGGTTTCAGAAAACCAGTCTGGAGATGTCTCATTCCGAAACATCTCAAGTGGCTCTGCTGGGTTTCTAATGGTTTTGGTGCTATCATACCTGCACTTTCTGGACTTTGACATGCAGGCCTGTGTGGTGATCAGACTTCCTGAAGTGCATCCACACAGCTGGATAGAAGAGTCTCCGTAGACGACCCTCAACAGGTTTACTGATAGTTCTATTGATCAGATCGGCCTGCGAATCGAATCAGTAAAATGATCAAAGGATGATTTTACGAAAAATCCATTTCTGCATTGTATGTACCCTCAGCGTGACTAATCAAATGAACATATAAACCAGCCATTCAACAAAAACTGAGCCCAGATTGTGCGGTGTTATACAGCTTTCTTTTGTTCACGAACCTGGCTCAGTGCACTGCTGACCTATTTTTCAATAGGGGCCAGATTAGCGTGCAGCTGTACTGTGTGGCTCATCGCTGCGGTGGTAGAGCACTTTTGTCCCCAGAGGTAATCTGCTTGCTATAAATGCCCCAAACCGTGGTATACGGTTTCAAAACAAGGCTGGATTATCTCCACTATTGAGAGTGAAAAATAATGGTAATGCCCAAAAGCCTGGTCTTTTGTTCCGAGTACGGTCTTTTGTTACAAGGCCCTGTTCCCCTTGTGCGAGTTCGGAGACCCCGGCCACGCATATAAAGCATACATGTCCGGATCTGGAATCTCTGGCAGGAAGTGGTTAATCTTGCACTTTTTCTCTGTCCTGTGCTTCAAGCCGATCCAAAAACAATCTCCTCAAGTTTCAGATTCTACTAACCTCTACGGCCTCTTCGATGGCCACTGACTCTGCCCCTATTCTGTACTTGTCCTCCAGGATTGAAGACAATTCAATATTGAGTGACTTCCACTTGTCTGGTCTAGTTTCCACCTCCCATCTTGCGGGTGGGCAGTACAAGCTGACATAGGCAACTTCTTCATACTTGGAATTGATCAGTGAGAGACCCAAGCCCTCTAGGGAGATGAAGAGCTCCAGGCTGGCTAACTCAGAGATGTTAGCCTGGCAGGCAAAATCCAAATGGATCATTATTGGAATCTCAATCAATTCCGTACTTACAAATTATGAATATAAGATATGTTATGAATCATTTCCAAAATCTGTCTGAATTCAGAACTATGGTTACAGCATCTTTGGGATGACCACCCTCCTGGTACAGACTAGACTGCAGTCAACTTCAAGGATCTTTTGCTTGTGAAACTAAGGCCAGTTTTGGATCATTCTAGAAAGTTAGAACTGACTGAGGCAGTGAAAATTCTCAAACTTTTCAAGGTTGAAAGTCTAAGTTTCGGGAATTAGGAAAAAAAAATGACCATCTGTCTCGAAGTTTCTGATGCTACGGAGGTGGATACTCACAGAATTGGATGCAGAAATGGTCATGGTCTTTAACTTTGAGACCTTGTTCTCAGTCTTCCAAGCACTTTTCCAAAATGCTAATGGTATCAGCCGAAATCCAACACTTTCCAAAGAACTGGAATTAAATTCTATGAATTCGAGTACTTTTCAAGATTTCAAGATCTATGTGAAACCTGCAAAGTAACAGTCGCCCTAGTCTCAACCGTTATTATGAGTCAGGGGACACTGAATTCCAATTGCTGTACAGTACCTGTGAGGCAGCTCTAGCAATGCGAGGACTCTGAGTAAACATGAGGACTCTCTGTAAACCATCCATGTAAGACACCCAGAAGATTGTGGTCTTCTCCTTGCGATGCATCAATGGATGCTCCATCAAGCTATCTACAGCATCCTCTGTGAATGAGACAATCCAAGATGTGGTCTACTTTGCTAGCAAATCTGCAGACACCTCACTGTTTCTGATGACAATGTTTCTGGTTCTGAGCTGTCTACATATAGTTTTTAAATCAAGCTGACATACATGTATTAGTTAATTTTAAGCCAGTGTATAAAGCTGCCATCAAATGTCACTCTCACTAGATTAACATTTGGATAAACTATCTTCTTACCTTCATCTGAGCAATAGATATTATCATCTTCTTATATACAAAGACACTCTATCTTACCTTCACCTTAACTATGGCTGTTTGTTCCATCCTATCTCAATACCAGCCATCTTAACTGTGGATACTACCATTAACCACTATTATACATAGAGCTGCAGACGCTGGCGTCATCTCAATCTACACACAGACCATTCCATCACTTGTTCTGGGCAACAGACTCGATCACAACCTCTTTCTAAATACAATCTCCTTACCTTCATCTGAACTGTAGACACTGGCGTCATCTCAATCTACACACAGACCATTCCATCACTTGTTCTGGGCAACAGACTTGATCACAACCTCTTTCCAAATACAATCTCCTTACCTTCATCTGAGCTGTAGACACTGGCGTCATCTCAATCTACACACAGACCATTCCATCACTTGTTCTGGGCAACAGACTTGATCACAACCTCTTTCCAAATACAATCTCCTTACCTTCATCTGAACTGTAGACACTGGCGTCATCTCAATCTACACACAGACCATTCCATCACTTTTTCTGGGCAACAGACTTGATCACAACCTCTTTCTAAATACAATCTCCTTACCTTCATCTGAACTGTAGACACTGGCGTCATCTCAATCTACACACAGACCATTCCATCACTTGTTCTGGGCAACAGACTCGATCACAACCTCTTTCTAAATACAATCTCCTTACCTTCATCTGAACTGTAGACACTGGCGTCATCTCAATCTACACACAGACCATTCCATCACTTGTTCTGAGCAACAGACTTGATCACAACCTCTTTCCAAATACAATCTCCTTACCTTCATCTGAGCTGTAGACACTGGCGTCATCTCAATCTACACGCAGACCATTCCATCACTTGTTCTGGGCAACAGACTTGATCACAACCTCTTTCTAAATACAATCTCCTTACCTTCATCTGAGCTGTAGAAACTGGTGTCATCCTAATCTACACACAGACCATTCCATCACTTGTTCTGGGCAACAGACTTGATCACAACCTCTTTCTAAATACAATCTCCTTACCTTCATCTGAGCTGTAGACACTGGCGTCATCTCAATCTACACACAGACCATTCCATCACTTGTTCTGGGCAACAGACTTGATCACAACCTCTTTCTAAATACAATCTCCTTACCTTCATCTGAACTGTAGACACTGGCGTCATCTCAATCTACACACAGACCATTCCATCACTTGTTCTGAGCAACAGACTTGATCACAACCTCTTTCCAAATACAATCTCCTTACCTTCATCTGAGCTGTAGACACTGGCGTCATCTCAATCTACACGCAGACCATTCCATCACTTGTTCTGAGCAACAGACTTGATCACAACCTCTTTCAAAATACAATCTCCTTACCTTCATCTGAGCTGTAGAAACTGGTGTCATCTCAATCTACACACAGACCATTCCATCACTTGTTCTGGGCAACAGACTTGATCACAACCTCTTTCTAAATACAATCTCCTTACCTTCATCTGAGCTGTAGACACTGGCGTCATCTCAATCTACACACAGACCATTCCATCACTTGTTCTGGGCAACAGACTTGATCACAACCTCTTTCTAAATACAATCTCCTTACCTTCATCTGAGCTGTAGACACTGGCGTCATCTCAATCTACACACAGACCATTCCATCACTTGTTCTGAGCAACAGACTTGATCACAACCTCTTTCTAAATACAATCTCCTTACCTTCATCTGAGCTGTAGAAACTGGTGTCATCTCAATCTACACACAGACCATTCCATCACTTGTTCTGAGCAACAGACTTGATCACAACCTCTTTCCAAATACAATCTCCTTACCTTCATCTGAGCTGTAGACACTGGCGTCATCTCAATCTACACACAGACCATTCCATCACTTGTTCTGGGCAACAGACTTGATCACAACCTCTTTCTAAATCCAACTCCTTACCTTCATCTGAGCTGTAGACACTGGCGTCATCTCAATCTACACGCAGACCATTCCATCACTTGTTCTGGGCAACAGACTTGATCACAACCTCTTTCCAAATACAATCTCCTTACCTTCATCTGAGCTGTAGACACTGGCGTCATCTCAATCTACACGCAGACCATTCCATCACTTGTTCTGAGCAACAGACTTGATCACAACCTCTTTCCAAATACAATCTCCTTACCTTCATCTGAGCTGTAGACACTGGCGTCATCTCAATCTACACGCAGACCATTCCATCACTTGTTCTGAGCAACAGACTTGATCACAACCTCTTTCCAAATACATTCTCCTTACCTTCATCTGAGCTGTAGACACTGGCGTCGTCTCAATCTACACGCAGACCATTCCATCACTTGTTCTGGGCAACAGACTTGATCACAACCTCTTTCCAAATACAATCTCCTTACCTTCATCTGAGCTGTAGACACTGGCGTCATCTCAATCTACACGCAGACCATTCCATCACTTGTTCTGGGCAACAGACTTGATCACAACCTCTTTCCAAATACAATCTCCTTACCTTCATCTGAGCTGTAGACACTGGCGTCATCTCAATCTACACGCAGACCATTCCATCACTTGTTCTGGGCAACAGACTTGATCACAACCTCTTTCCAAATACAATCTCCTTACCTTCATCTGAGCTGTAGACACTGGCGTCATCTCAATCTACACGCAGACCATTCCATCACTTGTTCTGGGCAACAGACTTGATCACAACCTCTTTCTAAATACAATCTCCTTACCTTCATCTGAGCTGTAGACACTGGCGTCATCTCAATCTACACACAGACCATTCCATCACTTGTTCTGAGCAACAGACTTGATCACAACCTCTTTCCAAATACAATCTCCTTACCTTCATCTGAGCTGTAGACACTGGCGTCATCTCAATCTACACACAGACCATTCCATCACTTGTTCTGAGCAACAGAGTTGATCACAACCTCTTTCCAAATACAATCTCCTTACCTTCATCTGAGCTGTAGAAACTGGTGTCATCCTAATCTACACACAGACCATTCCATCACTTGTTCTGAGCAACAGACTTGATCACAACCTCTTTCCAAATACAATCTCCTTACCTTCATCTGAGCTGTAGACACTGGCATCATCTCAATCTACACACAGACCATTCCATCACTTGTTCTGGGCAACAGACTTGATCACAACCTCTTTCCAAATCCAACTCCTTACCTTCATCTGAGCTGTAGACACTGGCGTCATCTCAATCTACACACAGACCATTCCATCACTTGTTCTGGGCAACAGACTTGATCACAACCTCTTTCTAAATCCAACTCCTTACCTTCATCTGAGCTGTAGACACTGGCGTCATCTCAATCTACACACAGACCATTCCATCACTTGTTCTGGGCAACAGACTTGATCACAACCTCTTTCTAAATACAATCTCCTTACCTTCATCTGAGCTGTAGACACTGGCGTCATCTCAATCTACACACAGACCATTCCATCACTTGTTCTGAGCAACAGACTTGATCACAACCTCTTTCTAAGGGACGGGATCAAAAATACAGAGACCGTTTGCACGCGTCCGCACGCGTTCCCTTCCGTTCTGCACGCCTTCCCGTTCACCCCCGTTCCGAAGAGCACTTCGGAATGCGTTCCTGCCCGTTCACATGCTTGTGTGATTCAGAGAGTATTGTTATGTTAATTGGCCGTTCCTGTGCGTGCGAGAACAGCAGCGTCACAACAAAGATGCGAAGAACAGGCATACCAGCTGTTCTTGAGTCTTGGCTAAATAAGTGTTAACAGTGTTTGGTCCCATAAGATTTTTTTCCTTCCTCTTAGAAAATGCTCATGTTGTCCCTTTGATGTACCGACTTCCCACATTTTATACATTCTTAATAAAATACAACCCGGTCAAAGTTTTGATTAAAAAAAAATGAAATATATTTTGATGGGTTGGGTGCTTGGAATAAGAAAAAATGTGAACACGTACAGGAAAAAATAAAAACCACGCGTCGTCTTGGTTTGGACAGAAAAACGCCAAAGAGGAAAGAATTTATATATTTGATGGGTTGGGATAGATGCTCGGAAAAAAAATGCAGCAGTGCCGGGAAAAAATAAAAAGCACAAGTGGTCAAGGTGTGGATAGAAAATAAATGCCGAAGAGGAAAAAATGAACATATTTGATGGGTTAGGATGGATGATCCGAAAAAAACATGCAGCGGTTCCGGGAAAAAAATAAACACAAGTGGTCGAGGTTTGGATAGAAAATAAATGCCGAGGAAAGAATGAACATGTTTTGATGGCTCGAATGGATGCTCTGAATAAAATATACAGTGGTGCCGGGAAAAAAATAAAAACCACAAGTGGTCAAGGTTTTGATAGAAAAGAAATGCTGTGGAGGGAAGAATTAATATTCTTGGTGGGTTGGTTGCTCCGAATAAAAAAAGTAGAGGTGCCGGGAAAAATTTTAAAACTAGACCTGGTCTAAGTTTGGATAAAAAAATAAATACCGGGGAGGGAAGAATTAATATTTTTGGCGGGTTTGGTCCTCCGAATAAAAAAGAGCCTTGGTACAGAAAAAAAAACCTTGGAGAAATGCCGAGAGTTGGGTGCTCCAAATAAAATAACTGGGCGGTTGAGCAAGTGAAAAATAAAAAAGTGTCTCGGCAAATCCGGAAGATAAAAAAATTCTAGAATAAATCCACCCCAGCTCTGCAGGAAAATAAATCTTCTGAGGAGTGATTGACAGCTCTATTGTTCCATTAGACACAATGTATCTTTTTAAGTATTTGGGTCATGCAGGCTCTCTGTGAAGATGCCGTTCGGGGCAGATACAGCGATCGTACATCCTCAGCCAATTACTAAGTTGATTCTTTACAAGTAAAACAGCCATTGGTAGGATACACTTGCGCAGTCCCAGAGTTATTTGTGTGTGTTGACCAAACGCTTAACGGCAGACTGAAAAGTTGCTATTAAACATAAATTCCGACCCTTAAAATCTGTGAAGCACAAGTATCCTTAGATTGTTTTTTAAATGTGCAAAGGCAGGAATATTCTTTTTGCTGGAGGTCCTTAAAACTAAAGATTAAACATCTCCAAAAAGAGCAGCCAGTTGGGGCTGAAATGTTTTCGCCTAGATCTCAATGACAGAACTCTGCAATGGTAGAATAAATTTGTGAAGGCGATAATGCGCTCTGATAGGGAGGGATACAACCTGGAATGAAACATAATGCGATCGGCAGGGCTCAAAATTCTTCCCCTAATTCTAGTGCAAAGAGTGCTGACATTGTAAGCGCTTAATGTTTTTTCTTCAAGTTCAGTATTGGCAGGCTCCACATACCGAAAATAAATAATGGCGCGATCGGCTAACCTCAAAGGCTGGAAAGATCTTTCTACTCCATAACAAACACACCACCCCCCCTCTCAAAACTTTATACAATGTATATCTTTTTGCTGATAAGCAAAGTATTACTTTGTGGAATGCAGCGTTTAAGTACTCTACATCAGAGAATTAAAAAGAAATGTCTTAAGCAGAAGAGTGACACAACATTTAATTTTCCCCGCCATCCGCTGTTCACGGAGAATTTTATTTCCTATCCATGGAGGGTTGTTAGAACACCATTCTTGTTTCGGGGACTTCACATTTTCTTCACATAGGTTTTATGCCACCATGGGGGCCACAACATCTTGCTGTGTGCACAGACCGTGACAGGTCTTTTGTTGTAGAGGAACGCAAGGGAACGGGAGGGCCGTTCTCACGCGTGCAAAGTGGAGAAGCTTGAACAAAAGAATGCGTTCCTGGCGTTCGTACGCGTGCGAACGGTCTCTGTATTTTTGATGCCGTCCCTAAATCCAACTCCTTACCTTCATCTGAGCTGTAGACACTGGCGTCATCTCAACCTACACACAGACCATTCCATCACTTGTTCTGAGCAACAGACTTGATCACAACCTCTTTCTAAATACAATCTCCTTACCTTCATCTGAGCTGTAGAAACTGGTGTCATCTCAATCTACACACAGACCGTTCCATCACTTGTTCTGGGCAACAGACTTGATCACAACCTCTTTCTAAATACAGTCTCCTTACCTTCATCTGAGCTGTAGACACTGGCGTCATCTCCTTCTACGTACAGACCATCCCCTGGCATCATACTTCTCTTGATGCTATCAACACTAACTGTCACTTTACCCCAGCCATCCTGAAATCAGTGAGGAAAAAAGTGCCAAAATGAGACAAACGTGAGATACTTGAGAGGTGATCTCATGTAATGTTTTGAACTGAAACAGGAAGTTACTAAAAACTGATCACTCCAAGAATTAACTTTGCATGCAGTTCTGTTCAAACTTGTTGTCAGCAAATTTCTGTACAAAAATATGTGCTAAGACATACAATCTGATGGACACAACAGAATCTGAAAACTCAACACTCACACAACTATTCACACAGAATGTTTTTTAACCAGTGTACAAAGAGCTAAAGCATGTTTGGGTTACCTTCTCTAACCAACAGCTGATGACATGTACCAATGTTTACATTGAACAGATTTGCAGAATTACCCTGTCAATGACGCAGTTGAATGACTTTTTATTTCTGTTGTACAGATTCCACAGAAACATTCTCTCTGCTGTGGGGTCATCCCAGGTCAATAGCACCGTCTTGTGCGGCTGGACAAGGAGTCTACCACCAATGTTCCTATTTGAGAACAGACCAATCAAAATAGTGTACTAATTCAAGAATTTGTCAGTGAATAGCAGCGTAATTTCAAGCTGCAGCAAAGTAGATGTATTTGATCCAACTTCTGCTAGATAAACTTGCTGAAAAACAGAAAAGTACTAAATCTTACAATTTCAAGTGGGATTCAAAAGAGCTCAAAATACACAAATGTTCCGGTACCTTCACTGCAAACTGCGCACATGAACATTCATACTTGTTACCAGGTTTAGAGGACTTGAAATACATGTTGAAATATAGATGTTATGGGATGAACAATTTTATGGAGACAAAGTTTGGTCCACAAAAAGCAATTGTAGCTTTCCTGACAAGATAAAAATGTTCTCTTCATGCGGGAAAGGCCTATCCATACACAGAAGGACAAAGTGGAAACAGTATGCCCCAAGTTTCAATGGTGTGGTATAAACAGAAATCAGTGAAGATCTGTCTTGGCTATGATAGAACATACCAGCACTGGTTCAAACTACATCACTGAAACACCAAGTCAATACAGACAATTGCCCATATGGTGTTCACAAAGACATAGCAAGAATTGTAAGTTTTTGAAGACTTACTTTTGGTTAAACCTCAGGTTGACATCATCGCACAGATTGTCCACTCTGACCGGTGCATGTCCAATGGAGTAAGGCTTGAACGTTACTGTCGTTGGTCCTCTCACACCACCCTCTGTCTCAACGGTCAATGCCGTCTAGGATGGACATAGGAACACAGACAAGAGCAAATTACCCCAGCTTCTGTTGGTCATCTCAGAACTTCCTAAGCAATCACTGGCCAAGAGCTCTCATGCTGCGCGGCATCAAACCTCCCACTCACAAGGTTGTGACAGCCCCAACACTACCATCAGTGAGAGAATTTACCACTGTACATCACACATTACCATGTGCTGCATTGACGTCTGAAGTTTACATAGCAACAGGCAATTACCTTCATTGATTGTCATCCTTGGCTTGACACTGCCTTGACATGTTCCTATATCATACATCAACCACACTCTCCCAGTGCTAAGCTCTTTGGTTCCTCTTAACTCTTTTTGTATTCACCATTTCCAATTTGTGTAACATGCATGAAACAAAGTACTGTTAATTTGTTCATAAAATTCAGAAAACTGATCATTATCATGATTGTTCCCTTTGAAGTAGGTTACATTTATTAACAAAATAAAAACAAAAAAGGACAAACATATTATGTAACCAAACCAAACAGAAATCCATTGCTGCAGCCGCATCTTAAAAAGGCAACTGACAATAGGTTGCTCTACAATGCCACTCATCAGAATGTGAAACCACCATGGCAGAAATCAAAAATAAACCCAAGAGTAAATGAGAACCTCAAACAGCAGCTGATGGCAAGAATAGTGGAATTGATCGAGGATCAAGATTTAGGCTTCATTGACAAGTTGTTCAGGATATAGTAAATTGTAATTGGCTGCATTACCCCTCTCTCCATCCTGAGTGCTGTTGAATGGGAGCTGTCAATACTGAAGTGTCTGGAGCAGAGCTGGTCTGGTGTCTCGGCTCTCTTACATATCAACTTCATGGACTCACTCCCTGGCCAAAATGGGAGCACCTGTAAAATCATGGGATATGGAAAATGCGTATTTGTTAGGACCAGTGTACAATTATTCAAATCAAATCACCTTCAATTCAAATTGTTTCCTGAATGACAAGCAGTAATTCTGTTCACTGACCCATTCAATGTGGAACTCAAAAAGTTCAGACCTGATTGCTCACAAGTTTTTCCTCAAAGTGTTTATTTACCCATTTGTGGTAGAGAGTAAGGCATTCAACTTTTTTGCAGTATTTTTTAACATTTTGTTTTGAAAGCCAGATGAGAGTTACCAACACTTCGTAATCTATTTCTTTGCTTTTGTGCTGAAGAAAAGCCATACTTTCCAACCTCTGGCAGTTAAAAACAAGGACTGTGATGTACATGTAGAAAGTGAGAGGTCCATATGGGACACTGTGTATACATGCTCATAAGGTGCACTGTTCAAGTGCAGTCAGTGTGGAAAAACAGGTACAAACTAACACTACATAAATCTTCAGAGCTAAGATAGAAAGAGTTAAAGTCTGACTGAGCATTCCTGCTGACCTCAGTGGGTTTGATGTTGACCCATATACCAGCCCTGACTCCTTCCTCCATGTAGGACAGCACATGGTCAGTTTTGTTGCGGATTAGGAAGTAAGGCGTTAGAGTCACAATCTTGGTCAAGGTGAGCTTGGACAGACTGATCTCTAGCCAAAACTACAAAAAAAGAAGTAGAAATATATCAAATGAAATTAAACAATAAAATACACGAATAAAGATTTATCGTAAGACAGACGTAATTTTGGTAGTTAAAGACAAACTTCTCAAATTTGATAAACTTAATAGAATCTGTGGGACATTCTGAGACAATATCCATTTTTTTTTATATGGGTGGATAATTTTAAGGATTGAATAGGCACGGGGATCACAAAATGTGACAAGACTATTACCTGGTATGTTCTGTCATGGTCTTCATCTTTACAGATGACTACGCCAGAGCTCCCGACAGTATCCAGAGAGAAAGATGCTGACCACACAGAATCAAACACTCGCAGCTTGGCCTAAAAAGGAACGTTCAAAAGAGGAACTTTGGCTCCTGGGGTTGTTCAGACCCTCCCCCCAAAAAGTTACAGAAACTTTGGCAAATTGAGATGAAATGACAGCAATATAGAAAGTTTAAGATTTGAAGAAAAGAATACTCAACAGGTCTTCTCTTCCATACCATACCTTTCTTCGCCTGCTGTTGGAGAAGCTAAACAGGATTGGCTCACTAAGAGAGTGATTGTTGAACACTTTCCTTGACCTGGAGGCCTGGGAAATCAAGTACAAAATATATGTACTATAACTTAAAGGAATTTTAGACAGTCCGGTTTTAATTATTGATTTACACAGGGCCTAAAGTCTTAAAGCTTAAAAGGTAGAACTAATTTTTTTCCTTCCGTATTACTTGGGATACAGTACTTAATTACTGAATAATGTAAAGTGGTATTTTTTCACAAGCGAGTGAATCATAACACCTTGGGTTCTGCCTTGGTTGCTATGCATCAAAGAGGGTGTTCAAACATCATGTCCCTCATCATAGCAATAATAAAACAGGTTGCTGCTCCCACTTCTATTTCTAATTATCTATTATAAAAGTACCCACGGGTACCAGTGACTACGAGTATTCTGGCTAGTGGTCCCTGCATTAGGGTTGCCACTGTGGGGCAGGGACTATAATTAGTATTTTTACCGACCGGTCAAGTGATCATTATGGGCCAATGAATATGCAGAGGTGATGACAGGTGTATAGCTTTTCTCAGTGATGCTACAATCATGCTGGACCGTGACGTGTTGTGATGGTAATGAGTGCAGCATAGTGTTGTGATGGTCATCTATCTATTCAAGATAAACTAGTCAAGCATGCAGTGTTTGCGTGTACTCTTACACGTGGTTGAAGCTGCCCATAGGAATATATGCGATCACCACAGCCAAGGCGTTCCACAAGTGGTGGTATTGTTTACATGTACATTTAGCGTAATCCATTCACATGGGTGAAGAAGGTCTATATACACAAAGTGTTTCAAAATTTTATGATAGCTGTATGGGCAACTTTAGTTCAACAAGACAACAAGGGGTAGAGGCTACAGGGTTTGGGCAGCCAGTAACAGAAGATGCAGGAAAAATAGTAAAGTGAAGGCAGGCTCACCCTGATTTCTATTGGCAGTTCCGACTTGTTGACAATCCAGTATGGCGTGTATAGGAAGATATCCCATGTCCCTTCATCCGTTGTACTGTGAGCCCAGAGTGTCAAATACTTCTTCTGATCTCCCTCCACATCCTTGGTTTCCATGGTGATGGATTCGTGGGATTTCATCTCCCTGGAGACAAGGAGGTTGCCTTCCCAGTTGGCTGCTAAGTAGCTCTTGACCTAAGGGGAAGACCATAACAAATATATTTTCATTCTATCCTGCCGTGACAAGTGCATTAGCGTAAACAACTACATAAATAAATGTGTGTTTCTGACCTGTATTTTCATTTTCTGAGCTTCACTAAGGTCCGTGGAGTAGATCGCCATTTTGTCTCCTTTCAAGAGAAACTTCAGACCGTTCTCCTGTAAAAAAGAAATTTCCAGATTGTTTTAAAATATGCCCGCGCTTGAAATAATGGCCGACAATCCCGTGTAGCAGAGTTGCTCATATTGAGAATGTTGCTCTTAGCTTGACTTTCTAAATGACTTGAACATTCCAATGGGAAAATGGAAACTGTTTGCTGAAACACGGATCTTACTCGTCGTTTAAAAATGAGCCTGGAAATGAGTGTTTCTACTAAACGTTAACATTTGTTCAAGTACATGAACAGTAAATTATAATAATAAAGGCTTGTATATCGCACACACTAGACCTTTTCCAAAAATGCACAAGGACTTTTTGAGTGTGTAAGAAATTCCCTAGGTTCCTTGGTAACAATGACAGCTGTGATTACAAGCTTGCTTTCCCACCTTCATGGAGTAGACAACATCATAAGGGAGGTAGTTGTGGATAGTGATTGGTGGGAAGAGATCCAGGACGTAGGAAGGCAGATCAGCAGTGGAATTGATGCTTTTGGTGAGTTTGTGCTCCTTACGAGTCACCTGTAAATAAAGAGGACATCATCCATACTATTACTGTCTGCTGGAATGCGATCCATTGAGTTTTGTGAGTCACAAAGGACAAACCAAGGGTGTCAACACAGACTAAAAACATCAGGACAGTTTACCAAATCGGAACCTTTTTCACAAACACACTGATAAAGAGACAATGTGGCCGAAAATCATGATTGCTTCAAATTTGTATTTTTTTTTGGTGCAAATTAACATGGCTTTGTGATGCCTATAACCTGGTGTAATCATTTTACCAAATCTACTGAAATCGGCCAAATCATGATGATCACTGAACGGCAAAGTTTTAAAAAAGGCATTTTCCGTTTTTACGAAGAGAGAAAGTTGTCTTCCAAAGGTAAAACATTAGCAGTAAAGGACAAAACTATGGGCAAACTCATTCACTGTTTTCATGAAGAGAAAAACTTGACTCTGGAAACGTATCCAAATGCAACAATTTTGCACCCAGCATGCACTACAGCAAACACCTGCACTGTGTATGCCATTTCAGAGAGACACAAGTCATATGATGGTTAGCATTTTCAAGAACTGACAAAAGTGTTTGTTTACAAGATAAACAAATTTAATTGACTTCTTAAAATATTATGTTGTGGTTTTGTGTCATTTAATATCTCTTCTTTCAGGCTGTGGCATTGGTGAACTCAAAGGAATGCTACATAACAGGGAAATACGTGTTTAAAAACGAGACCAACTTCAAGCGCAATTTTTTTGAAAACTAGGTTTTACTTTCTGGCGAGACTTTCGTCTTTTCATGAAAATGGTGACAAAATGTATGGATGTGAACTGTACTGGGGGGAGTAAGGCTTACTGATGCTAGTTGTGCATCTGCACAGTTATCAATTTGTCTTACCCACAGACTTTAACATTTGCTTACAACAGTTCTACAGACTATGCGCAAAGTCTCATGTGAGACCAGTAGGCATATGAGTTTGGAAGTCCCACATTTTAGTTTTAACGAGGTGACTGATTACAGTTAACCTCGATAAGTCAAACTCGGCTAAGTCGAAAGTCCGCTTGTCTTGAAGTGATGCCTTCTTCCCACCAAAGGTATTTGTGTATATAAATACTTCCGTAAATCGAATTACAAGCAGCGAAAATCCCACTTAAGTCAGAGTTCTTGTGACGCTGATAAAAAAACTGCCACCAAATCGTCTAAAAAAGTACAAACATGAGACAACGAAACCACGGTCTGACTCATCACTGCCAAGCGCTCATTGTGTTTTCACCCTCGATCTGCTTGCATGGCAGCATGCTGGATGGCTCGCTTCATAAACCATGCTACACTGTAACCGCAACAAATCTGGGCTTTGAGGCTAGTCTGATTGCCACCGCAAGACCCATGTATGGATGGACCAATCACTGCCTATTACAATGGTCATGGGACCTTAGAAAGCGATGTCATAAGGAAAACCCATTTGAAAGCAGACCCAAATACTGCATGCATCACGTTGTAAACACAATTGCCGAAAAGACCAAAGATTTTCCACACGAAAGTACACTTTTAAAACCATGACGAATTGTATATTTATTCGTAGAAACGAAACATCTAGACATAACAACAATGAAAAATCTCAATAAAACGATTATTTATGAGCAAAAATGTTCCATGAAAATGAATAAAAAGCAGAAAATAGTCACCAAAATGATGCTACTGGGGAGCGAGTTTGGAAGGACTATGTCTATGTATGTGTATAGGTGTACTGGCTCCATGGCTGTGAGACTTTCTTCAACTCAAAGTCTGGATAACTCAAAATTTTTATTCATTAACTTGAACTTCGTGTTATCAACGTTTTACTATACCTTGAAGTGGAATGGTAACTCTCCCTTCTGTCTGGACTTACAACGGATGGTCAGCTCTGTTGGGGACATTAGTTCCTGCCATTTAATCGGTTTCTCACTGATGTTGTAGCTGCAAAAAAGGGAATCAGACCACAGAAATGGTTATCTACACAGGAAGCATTTGAACAAATGTGAAAAGGTCGTAAGAGTGGTGACACTTTCAATACAGGAACCTTTCATGCCTGTAGTAATCTACAACAGCCACTTTCATAATACGGGCGTTTCATAATATGGGCATTTTACAATAGTGCGTCTCCAAGACTTTGCGACATACTAACCAATCATAATGCGCGTAATCTATCAACACAATGTGCATTTGCAAAGGATCAACAGATTTCGTGCACTGTGATTGACCAACGCGTTGCAAACTCTTGGAGGCACACTTCTATGAATCGCCCGTATTAGCAACACTGTTATTACTGGTAGCAAGATACCTTTGCTGAGATCCACAACACTTTGAGCTAAAAACTCACAAGATACACTCAGGGTACAGCTCTATTGGCCTCAGTTTTAAATCCCATTTGACACAGTTTTTCTCTTCCGAACCAGAAATTCATAACAAATTGGAGCCTGTCAGGTTTTCCATTTATGGCTTGAAAGTTGAACATGAGCAAAACCCCATTTGACCAGGGAAGGTTATGCCTCCCAATGCTATTTAAGGCAGTTTACTTACCCTTGATCAGCAGGGCAAGCATAGATGCCGGCATTGTAGGCTACGATGACAGGAACATCAAAGACCTCCTTGGGCTTGACTCTAGCCAGCAGAGTGTACTCATCAAGCCCTTGGCCTGGTATAGCAGGGCCTTGTAGGGTCTGCAGTTCCAGGGCTTTGTAGTACAGTTGCATGGTGACTGGACAGTTGTTGACAACCTGTTTAGAACAGATGACCAGACTAAGAAAAACATACTTACCATACTCAAGGTTATTCCTGTGTGTTGATTTTTATAGATTCAATAAATTTTCTGTCTTAACCTAGTCAAATCTCAACCCTTCTCTGATGACCCTCCAGTAACACTTTCCAGAAGTTGCTTGCAGATGCTCAGTGTGTCCCGAATCCAAAATGCTTGTTGTTTCAGCGCACAGTGCATTACATAATAGTTAAAATCCCCCACAACTAATTAAATGCACGTGCCCTGCAACTCTCTTCGCACAGTGACTGTTGACCAGCTTTTCTGCCTTTGTCTTTTCCTGCACTCTGTGTGGAGGATGTTAACATGTCTGCATGAATTGCCAATGACTACACTTAAAGGGGAGTCAGGTTGGTGAAGTGGTTCTTTCCTTGTCTTCCACCTCTGCAGTCAGTTTGAATCCTGCTCAGGCTGACATGTACATTGGGTTTTCAGTCCCTAACTTATCCAGGGGTTTCCTCTCGTCTCTGAAATTGAACATTTCTTTATTGTTTTCTTCAGTGTGAAGGTCCAAAATGATCAGTTTCTGCTGGATGGACTGCCCCTCGTTAAAATGGTACGAAATAAAGATGATAATAAATAAAGTTAGTTATTAGAGAATCAAGTTCCGAGTGAACAGAAATTAGAACTGGAAACTTAGCTGTGTTTCTGCACAAAGGAATGTTTGAGTTTATTGTGAAAAAAAAACTGAAAAGAAGAAAGAATGTTCAAGTTCTGAACACAGAGAATGTGGAAAATGTTTCAGACCAATGGACTGCCCAGAAATGAAGTTCTAAGTTGTATTTGGCATTTAATTTAGATATCGATCTGCTGTGATTGAGGCAAAGTAAAGAAAGGTATACTTGAATTTTTCTTCTTGTAGAACCTTCAAAGTCACATATTTATTGTAAATGGAGTACACTCTATTTGAGTGCTTTCTTTCTAGCCTTGATACTTACTTGCAGCGGGGACCTGACTTTAATGGTTTTCTTGCCATGGGATACATCCACTTCACGTACAACAGGGTACTCCTCCCCACCCTGAAAATAACCAAGCAACTCAACTCAGAAATAAAATGCTGTAGAGCTCTTCTTGGAAATTATCTTATTGCAATATAAGAAAGGTCAACCTGTCTGCTCCTACCATAAATGGTTTGCTTTTATTAAAGATTAATAGCAAAAAAAATGTTTGAAAGAAAAATTAGTTGAATGGAGTCAGTTCCTGTCGCCCCGAAACATGCAATGGATTAAATGTTAGAGCATAAAAGAACAGCAGGTTTTAGGAGACTCTACTGCCATAAACTAACTACCTATTGGGTATGTGCACTACAAGGCCTCCTAGCCTGTATAAATAGGTTAAAATAAAAGTGTGAGGCCACTTAAGCACCAGGTTATGAATTCAAATTTTGCGTAATGACCATACGCTGGATTGAATGGAAACTTCATAGATAAGTTTGTAAAGATTGTCTTTACATGCTCGTCAAGTTTCAAAACAATCACAATCAGGTGTGGGACAGTTGAGTTGGGGGGGACAGTCACCCCTCCCAGATGGTCCAAAACGGCTCAGTTCTTGTAGGATTAATTAGTTATCCAGAACCACCGAAGTCCCTTGATCATCAAAACCAACAGCATTCAGAGAGCTTTGTGAGGGAGAATATTGGACAAGCGCTTGCCTGTAAGGGTGCTAGAATAAATGGTGTTTGGGTAACCTTAGAAGCAGCAAAGTGTGTTATCGGCGCCATACCCGCCACCTGTACAGCAGAGAAACAAGCAAATGTTGACAGTTAGGTCACTCGCAAGTCAGGAAATTAGACAACAATACCATGCAAGACATGGATTTACAACCACTTCACATGGTGGAAAGTGAAAAGCAAACAGGGGTTATTGTTTCACTCTGAATAAATTAGCAAAACACACTCCAGCATTCTCATGTCTATTCTACGTTACCATGGTTACCTCAAAGATGAACTGTCCGGTTTCTGGGTCTTTGAGTTTTGGAGTGGGTGGTCCATCTGCACAGTCAGCAACTTCTGGACAAGCTCCATATACGTCTGAGTATCTGGATGGTTTGACCACCTTACACAGGCACTCCAAGGGATCTTCGCTGTGAGGAGAGCACAATATATGCATGTTCAAGTCACTGTTCCAAGCTGTACATGTACATAGCACAACTGGTAGGCCGCCAGTTGGTTGATCGTGTAGAATGGCCTTGATTATGTCTAACTATCATTTTCAGCTGAGAATACTTCAACTAAACATCTCCAGTTAGTGGCCTGAAACACGAGTGGCTTAAGAGGGAGGTGATCTCAATACAAATTTCATAAAGCTTCATGAGTCTGGAGATGAAGATGACACTACAAGGGCAAGTTTCATATTTATGCCCAATGGGCAGACCCATATTATAGATGGGGATATCATGTCACCTTTCGTGCAAATGAAAAATGTGTTTCAAAGTGGGGCTATACCTTTGATTATAGCCAAACATAAAAGCTCCTCTCCATTTCAGAGTGTTCAATAAAAATAAAGTGGATTCAGGAAGCCTCTTCCAAAATGGCCATCTGGTGAATAAACCCCATGTGTACATTCCTCCATTGTTTTATTCAAACGCTTGACTCCAGCATGAGCAAAGCAATGTCTACACATTTGTGACTGAATTCCCCAAAGAGAGTCTTAGTATATTCTTTCACTCATTTGTTTTTCACATGCATTACAAAGACTACACATTCACCCAGTTTGAAGAAATTTTGAGAGCCAAACTGATGACTGTACCAGGACAGATCAACGCTGTAAAAAACTCCCTCCCTTGTTCCCTGTGGAGACCACTTCTTCCACTTGATTAAAAAGATACTTTGGGTGATTTGTAAAGACTGGGCCAGGTCACACTTGTTTGTAAATAGACATGTCAGCACTCTAACAAGGTCATGTTTGGAGCAAAAAAAGACAAGGCAATGTAGTTCTGCCTCTCAATAAATGTAAATCTTCGTCCTTACCTCTCTTCCATGGCTTGGATGGACAAACTAGGTTGATCTGGTTGGTCAATACCTACAGGCTCGAGGGTAACGTTCTCAGCTGAGGTGGAACTCTAACAGAAAACATCATGTACATTTGTACTGCTTAATACAAGGAATTCAACTCACTTAGCTTCTTAGGCCAAGTGAAGTATCTTCACATATATTCTTTTTGATTCCTTTCAAGAAACTATTCCCACTGGAACATGGCAAGTAATCACTGGAGAGAGGCAAAATATGAAGCCCGTTACAGCCTGTATGTGCACAGGTAAACAGGTACATATAGGCACAGCTGGTGCTTTTACAGTTACCATATGAATAGCACATGTAACCGCAAACGACCATACCATGATTGAGTCAGGGAGGTACTGGAACAGATTGTGAAGACTGGTGAAGCACGCTAAGTTTTCTGAGTTTTGAGACACTCTGTAAGCATCATGGCATTAGATATGTTTCAACCAAAACCATATTGGGATCATCTTCCCTCCCAAGATGAATTTCAACCTGTTACCAAACAAAATCCCTCCACCTTACCATCAACTCAACAGGTATGAGCATCTTGGCCTGCAGTCCTGTAGTGTTGATGATACTCAACGCTGTCTTATGCTGCGCCATCAGTCTCATCTTCGGCTCTGGCCTAGCAGTGAAGGCATTGGTCAGATCAATCAGGACGCTGATGGTAAATGGGGTGACCGACAGCTCCATGCGGTCCCAGGAGTTGATGACCAGGTAAGTGGCTTGAGATTCTGGTTCCGAGGAGGTCAGGTCAGAGTCCACTTCATCTGATCACAGACAAGCAAAATGAATGAAGTCTGGCATCAGTCTCAGTAGTCCTTTCAATGACAAATGCAGTGATCATTTCATGAACTACACATACTCAGTCAACCTAAATGACAAATGTGATAGAAGATGCAGATGACGAAAACTACTGATGGACAGATAAGACTTGAAGCTTGTCATGGTGGAGGTAGCAAGTAAACTAGATAGGCTTGCAGTAGCAGCATGGATATATCTCTGTTTTGAGTATGTGGGGTTCTGAAAAGTTAGCATCCTCTCTGTCCTCTACACATCATGTAAGCTGCCTCATCACTGGACCCTCCACACCTCACTGTCCTCTACACACCATGTAAGCTGCCTCATCACTGGACCCTCCACACCTCACTGTCCTCTACACTCCATGTAAGCTGCCTCATCACTGGACCCTCCACACCTCACTGTCCTCTAAACACCATGTAAGCTGCCTCATCACTGGACCCTCCACATCTCACTGTCCTCTACACACCATGTAAGCTGCCTCATCACTGGACCCTCCACACCTCACTGTCCTCTACACACCATGTAAGCTGCCTCATCACTGGACCCTCCACATCTCACTGTCCTCTACACATCATGTAAGCTGCCTCATCACTGGACCCTCCACACCTCACTGTCCTCTACACACCATGTAAGCTGCCTCATCACTGGACCCTCCACACCTCACTGTCCTCTACACACCATGTAAGCTGCCTCATCACTGGACCCTCCACACCTCACTGTCCTCTACACACCATGTAAGCCGCCTCATCACTGGACCCTCCACACCTCACTGTCCTCTACACACCATGTAAGCTGCCTCATCACTGGACCCTCCACACCTCACTGTCCTCTACACTCCATGTAAGCTGCCTCATCACTGGACCCTCCACATCTCACTGTCCCCTACACACCATGTAAGCTGCCTCATCACTGGACCCTCCACACCTCACTGTCCTCTACACACCATGTAAGCTGCCTCATCACTGGACCCTCCACACCTCACTGTCCTCTACACACCATGTAAGCTGCCTCATCACTGGACCCTCCACACCTCACTGTCCTCTACACTCCATGTAAGCTGCCTCATCACTGGACCCTCCACACCTCACTGTCCTCTACACACCATGTAAGCTGCCTCATCACTGGACCCTCTGCAGTCTCTTGACGACGGACAGAGCATACTGTCCAAAATGTTGACTACCATTTGTTCTTTTCAGAACCCAACATACTCAAAAAGAAGACATATCCGTGGTGCTATCGCAAACCTATCAACATTGGAGTTTACTTGATGGACAGATACTTTGAAAGTCTTTAAACTGTTCATTCTAAAATGGATAACAAAAGATTTCTGTTCAAATTCAAACACACAACACAGCAGTTTGTGGGGAAAGGTTCAAACAAATGAAATACTTTGAGAAGAAGCACTGTAGATACTTTGTGCATGTAGTTTAAATTTAAACAAGAACATCAAAACATCGGTTTTAACATAGGCTGAAAGAAAAATATTTCCTTGTAAATAAAAACTAAAACATTGCAGTGAAAAAAGATCAACAAGCATGCAAACAAAAGACACTTAATTTTTCTGAGTCCTACCTAGAAAGAAGGCAAATATTGCATTTAAAAATCCCACAGAAATGTTGTACACCCAATAGCCTGATACCCAAGAGACTGATGAGAAGGATTGACGTCAGTTTGATGGTGAATTAAGTACAATGTTATAATAAAACCATTGACAGGGAAACCCACAAATACATGTACATTCAACAACTAGGATGGACACTTTGGAAAAATTAATGATCCATGATAACATGAAATAAAACCTTGCTGAACCATCAGGTGATTAAACTCCTAAAAATATAATAGCAAGAATTAAACAGTCAGACAGACAAAAAACATGTGAACACAACGCCCCTTAGGTACCTCATCTTCACACAGAGCTACTAGCTGACTTATATCTGCCCCGAGCTCAATCGGCAAAAGAAAGACTGATGGTTACAAGCGGGTTCTTGTATGCGTTATGCATATATGTAAAGACTGTACATGCCAGAAAAAATCTGTTATGCGTACTCAGCATGCTCTGCCTCAAACGCGCATATACTTGCGTGCATTGGCACGCCAATGTGGTGAGTACCAAAAAACATGCCCTCTTTTGTTCCACTCGGAGCAGATTGACGCAAGGCAAAGATAAGGAGTGAAAACATGTTTGACTACAGGGAACCAGACTTGGGGTCTTTCAAACAGTCAGGGTACTTGAATACATAAATTTACAGTAGCAAAACAGCAACTGTGACAGTGGCATGACAGATGCTAAAACTTCAGTAGAAAATGCACCTTTGCTGGTGCTACTGTCGCTAGTGACCGAGGCGGAAGTGGGCTGGGCAAGAGAGGCTATTCCACTATCTGTCTTCCCTCCCTCCAGAGAAGCTGCCCTTTGCAGGGCCGTTCCATCCTCTCCCTCTGCCTCGTCCTTTTCCTCATCAGAGTCACTGAAGAAGATGTCACTGAAGAAGTCCTTAGCTTTGTCAAAGAAGCCTTCAGAGTCACTTTCGTCCAAATCTTCCTCTGACTTGGTTTCTGGCTGGAACTGTCTCTCTGCTTCCATGGGACTACCGATATCTAGAATCAATAAAAACAAACATGATTCATGACTGAAACTCAAAGAAAATTTCTCTAGTATTTCATAACAATTATCTGCTACTGATGTCACACACTGTATATGGGAAAGCTCCAGTAAAATCCAAAAATTCAAACCACAAGAAAAAAAATTAGTAGTCTAAAAATCCATTAAATGTTAACTTGGCAATTTGCACAAATTCATGCAATGTTTCCAAATTTGTTAATCTGTCATTATGAAAGACTACATCAGATGCTGATAAAAATCTGATATAAAGGAGTTATTATCTGCTCAAGCTCATCTACGACCTGTGATCTTTTCGGTCTCCATGACCTCCGACCTTTGTCATCTTCAGTGACCTCTAACCCTTACCACTGCTCAGGAAGCTGCTGCTATAATGGCCGTCCCATTCCAGCTCAGCCTCATCCTGTGAATCACTCTCTGTATCACTCTCTGTGGCTGGGTACGAGCCTGGGGGTTTGATCATTGGCAAGACGCCATCCATGCTGTCACGTTGACTGCATGGGTTAGAGTCATACAGGCTGGTACAGACAATGGGATGCCCCTCAGCCTGGCTCATCTGTAAAACATCACAAGCAAGCTGTTTCAAAGATACTGATAAAATATTTACAGTTGGGCAACTTGAACAGGAACAACTATGTAGAGGACTAAAACGCTCTGTTTGACAGAAGTGCCTGTATGACACACAGCTCTACAAAAATGGCATGCCTGTATGACACACAGCTCTACAAAAATGGCATGCCTGTATGACACACAGCTCTACAAAAATGGCATGCCTGTATGACACACAGCTCTACAAAAATGGCATGCCTGTATGACACACAGCTCTACAAAAATGGCATGCCTGTATGACACACAGCTCTACAAAAATGGCATGCCTGTATGACACACAGCTCTACAAAAATGGCATGCCTGTATGACACACAGCTCTACAAAAATGGCATGCCTGTATGACACACAGCTCTACAAAAATGGCATGCCTGTATGACACACAGCTCTACAAAAATGGCATGCCTGTATGACACACAGCTCTACAAAAATGGCATGCCTGTATGACACACAGCTCTACAAAAATGGCATGCCTGTATGACACACAGCTCTACAAAAATGGCATGCCTGTATGACACACAGCTCTACAAAAATGGCATGCCTGTATGACACACAGCTCTACAAAAATGGCATGCCTGTATGACACACAGCTCTACAAAAATGGCATGCCTGTATGACACACAGCTCTACAAAAATGGCATGCCTGTATGACACACAGCTCTACAAAAATGGCATGCCTGTATGACACACAGCTCTACAAAAATGGCATGCCTGTATGACACACAGCTCTACAAAAATGGCATGCCTGTATGACACACAGCTCTACAAAAATGGCATGCCTGTATGACACACAGCTCTACAAAAATGGCATGCCTGTTTGACACACAGCTCTACAAAAATGGCATGCCTGTATGACACACAGCTCTACAAAAATGGCATGCCTGTATGACACACAGCTCTACAAAAATGGCATGCCTGTATGACACACAGCTCTACAAAAATGGCATGCCTGTATGACACACAGCTCTACAAAAATGGCATGCCTGTATGACACACAGCTCTACAAAAATGGCATGCCTGTATGACACACAGCTCTACAAAAATGGCATGCCTGTATGACACACAGCTCTTACAAAAATGGCATGCCTGTATGACACACAGCTCTACAAAAATGGCATGCCTGTATGACACACAGCTCTACAAAAATGGCATGCCTGTTTGACACACAGCTCTACAAAAATGGCATGCCTGTATGACACACAGCTCTACAAAAATGGCATGCCTGTATGACACACAGCTCTTACAAAAATGGCATGCCTGTATGACACACAGCTCTACAAAAATGGCATGCCTGTATGACACACAGCTCTACAAAAATGGCATGCCTGTTTGACACACAGCTCTACAAAAATGGCATGCCTGTATGACACACAGCTCTACAAAAATGGCATGCCTGTATGACACACAGCTCTACAAAAATGGCATGCCTGTATGACACACAGCTCTACAAAAATGGCATGCCTGTATGACACACAGCTCTACAAAAATGGCATGCCTGTATGACACACAGCTCTTACAAAAATGGCATGCCTGTATGACACACAGCTCTACAAAAATGGCATGCCTGTATGACACACAGCTCTACAAAAATGGCATGCCTGTATGACACACAGCTCTACAAAAATGGCATGCCTGTATGACACACAGCTCTACAAAAATGACATGCCTGTATGACACACAGTTCTACAAAAATGGCATGCCTGTATGACACACAGCTCTACAAAAATGGCATGCCTGTATGACACACAGCTCTACAAAAACGGCATGCCTGTATGACACACAGCTCTACAAAAATGGCATGCCTGTATGACACACAGTTCTACAAAAATGGCATGCCTGTATGACACACAGCTCTACAAAAATGGCATGCCTGTATGACACACAGCTCTACAAAAATGGCATGCCTGTATGACACACAGCTCTACAAAAATGGCATGCCTGTATGACACACAGCTCTACAAAAATGGCATGCCTGTATGACACACAGCTCTACAAAAATGGCATGCCTGTAATCACATGTATGATATAAATGGCTAGATCGGTCTATTCTATCAGAGCTAATCACCTACAAGTCCTGGGTAAGGTCAAGTTTAATACTTCTGCATGTAAATCTAACTTGGCAGATAGCATTAGTTATGAAAGTAAGCAGTTGGCAGGTACAATACCAAACTGACGATATAATCTCCCTCAGGTAAAAACCTGATGTCCATGACATGTTCAGCTTCTGTATCGCCAATTATCTGGAGAAGGGAAACTCTCTCTTACCTGCAGGGCTGTCTTGGATTAAGGGCTCTGTGCAAGTAAACCCCTCAATGGTGACAAAAAGACCTAGACCAACACTTGCACACTACCACAACCTTATGGCTAAAACTTAGACAAAGTTTCTATGGCTTATAATGCACTTCCGATGTAGTGTGCACTCCACACAATACATGGGCAGGCAAATAAATGCATGCAGTGGGATGTCACCAAGCAATACTGCCTTGTCTGGGCAGAGTCCACACCATTTTCCAGGGTAAAACAGGAATGAGATTAACCACTTCCCGCTTTTTTGTTTTCAAAATTCTTTAACCACTACCAGCCGGGGACTCCGAAATCGGAGCCGTATGGTTTATATGGGTGGCCGGGGTCTCTGAACTCGGACAAAGGAAACAGGGCCCTGTAACAAAAGACCGTACTCCGAACAAAAGACCAGGCTGCTGGGCATTACCGGCATTTTTCACTCTCAGAAGTAGTGATAATCCAGCGTTATTTTGAAACCGTATACCAGGGTTTGGGGCATTGAGAGCAAGCGGATTACCACCGGGGACAAAAGCTCTCCACCACCGCAGCGATGAGCCACACAGCACCGCTGCACGCTAATCTGGCCCCTATTGAAAAGAGGTCAGCAGTGCACTGAGCCAGGTTCGTGAACAAAAGACAGTTGTATAACACCGCACAATCTGGGCTCTGTTTACAAGGCTGCAGGCCTGGCTGAAATATTCGGGCGTCAATGAAAGTCACCTGTCAACTTAGAGTAGTGCCGACAGATTACTTTGTGCGGCTATAAACGACCGTCAAATGGAATGATGAATTTTAGAAGGATTTTGAAAACGGCAAAAATGATAGCCATGCCGGCCCAGCATCATCAACGTTGAAAAATGCCCCGGCACGAAGTGGTTAAAATTCATAACTTCATTTACTGGACGTTTACACCTACACCGTATCACTGTCCGGTGTCTACTCTAATTTGACAGACAACATCTATTGACGCCCGAGTATTTCAGCCAGTAGGCCTGCCACCTAGTAAAAAGAACCCAGATTGCGCAGTGTTATGTAATTTTCTTTTGTTCCCAAAACTGGCACAGTGCACTGCTGACGTCTTTTCAATAGGGGCCAGATGCAGCGGCATTGTATCGCTCATCACTAGAGCGCTTTTGTCCCCGGTGGTAATCCGCTCGCACTAAATGCCACAAACAGTGGTATTATCTTTTAAAACAATGACGGATTTCCTCCGCTATTGACAACTGAAAAAATGTTGGCAATTCCCAGCAACTCGGTCTTTTGTTCCGAGTACGGTCTTTTGTTACAAGGCCCAGCTCTATTGTCTGATTTTGGGCTCCATGGCTTCGTGTATAAAGCCTATGTGCCCAAAATCGGGTACCCCAGCACAAAGTGGTTAAATCTGAAGCACATACCTTAATGATGAGTTCCCAGGGCCTATAGACCTTCTCCTGTTCCATGACTGGTTCAACCAAAGGTTCCCAGGTGCTAACCTTCTCATTGTAGACATGAACCTCTAGGGACACCTCAGCGGAAACATTCAGCTAAAAATACAAATGATCCAACCACATTAAGCTGTACTAAACATGACATTTACTTGGAATGATCTCAAAGAAACAAGAAAGAACTTCAACAAGCATGACAACACACGTCAGAACAAAACAAAATCCCAAGAGTGCCTCGCCCTACTATAAAGTGTGAGGCTCCAAGGAGAGCTACCTTCTGACACAACAGATAAACCTCAGACATTGGCAAAAGAATTCGGCTGAAACAGCAGAAAAAAAACAGGTTTCCTGGGTCACAATAGCCACTGAAAAAAATGAACTTTGTGTGCAGGAAAACTCCACAGTGAGTCACAGACTGCATCCGCCATACTAAACTTACACTGTGACTCCAATCGCACACCGTAGCCTTCAGCCCACTACGGATGCCCAACATGGCCACGTGTTCATGATCCTCTTCAAGTTCCAGCAAGATCTTGACTCGAGGAACTTGCATCGTCAGTCTCTGCTTAGCCCCTGACAGGTCTGGTGTTGGGCCAAAGTCAACCATGTTCTTCATGCTACCTGTTAATGCAGAATGACACAATCGTCACCGTTAATTTTGATATGATCTCTCTATTTCTTCAAAAACATGATGTCATTGGCATTGTGCGGGTTTTATCTCAGTAGTGACAAATGCGGGGCTCAGTCAAACCTTGTGTGCCATTGGCAGTTTGCTAGTAGCATCCATGTGCAGATCCCACAGATTTCAGCAAAGTTGTTTTGTGCATTCTGCACCATAGGCATACAGACCAGTAGCATGTAGGGGACAAAACACTCCTCTGTGGTCAGTGCCTATGATACGTCTGTAGATGAGTGCTACAGGTACTTACGCTTTGTCTTGTGGAGGAAACTAAAACATTTGCCAATCTTTTTGAACGCATGTTGGTCCAACAGGATGTTGTAGCTGGAGTCAAGGCGGCCTCTCTTAACCCTAACACTCCTCAATCCTTCACCTGTTGGAGGACTGAGGAGTGTTAGGGTTAATTATACAATATCCCTACAGTTTGTCAGAGCGCCTATGATGAACAATTTGAAGAGTCTACCGAATGGGACTTGAACCCACAACCACCTGTTTAGCAGTGCAGGGTGTCATGCTAACATTAATATTCTTCTAACGCAAGCTTACATCAAAGGTCACAGATGGCATGTGATTACCTTTTCTTTTGTGGAAGCCATGAGAGAATATGGGTTTGGGAGTCCACATGTCTTCCTGATCATAGTCTATCAAATGGCGAGTGGCTGTGGGCTTCTGAAATGCAAGACATCAAACAGAAATAAAATGACGGATACACCTGGCTTTTCTGACACAACCTCCCAACTATTCCAACTATTTTAAATCTCTTCAAATAAAAATATTAACTACATGTACTTGCAGGAAGACAAAATGACCAAAGAAAAACCTGGTGTGATTTCAAAATAAAGAACCAACTACATGTACAGAATAATTAAACAGAGAGTAAAGGTTTTCCATGCATAACTACTTAAGTGTCTGAAATTCATAGCCTGCCACTGCAGAAATCTCTGGTACTTATCCACAAACTCTTCAATATATGGACATCCATCCTCTACTACTTACTAACCTGCCTGACTGAATTGAGTGCTTCAATCACACCTTGTACAAGATAAACCACTCTAGGGGAAATGTGGAACTTGACCTCAGTCACATCAATAGCCATGGTCTCATCTCTAGTAGCACTAACTGATCGTGTGAAGGTTAAGGCACAAGGCTCCAGCACCTGCAGGTGCATAGTCAATTTAAATTTAAAAAAGACTGCTTATACAATCCAGGGTTAGCATTTTCAACAGAATGTGAGAGGCAGAAAAGGAGAGAGATGTTACTGGGTCTAAAATGAGTCTATAATATGAAGTGTGTGATACAGATTCACATGTAAAAACATGTTTTTTAAATGTCTGAATCAAGATAACAAGATAGCGTTAATGGAGTTGATCTTTATTAACTTTGAAGGTAAGATCATACCTTATGCAAATGTGAGTAGGAGGTGAACTGGATTTGATATCACAATGAGGTGTTTACAACAGTTTTTACCCAAGAATGAACTGGTCTTGAGACATACGATATTTACTGTCCAAAGCAAAAAAAATGCAGACTTCATGCAACTATTACACCTGCCCCTTTTCATTTTCAATGGCAATACAGAACAAAAGCAGTTTTATTTTCACAAACGAGATGGACTAATCAGAGGAAATGTTGAGGACCGATTGATCAGGTAGGAATCCCAAGTGAAGACCCGATACCTTATAAGCAGTTTGTAGGGGTTGGGAGTAGACACAAGAATAGATCTCCACATCAGTGATGTTAGCAACAGCCGTCTCTTCAGCAATGTCTGCTTGGAAGGCTAGAGATGCCCCAAGCTGCAAAGGAACAAAGCAAGAAACACAGATAATGTCATGAGGAAATGTAATAGAAAAAACTACAAGTAAAAACTAGCCTTGGTGTCCCTTAGGTTCCAGTGTCTACATCTGGTGATAAGGCCCCCATACAGTATGCAAGCAGATCCAACGAAGAGTCTTTTCTAAATTTACTAGTTCCAGATTAATATCACAAAGTGCATATTCAGTTGTGTATTTGGACTTATCACAACACCCTGCCGACAAAGGTCTCTTGTGGGTGTGAAATGTAATTTATATCACTATGTTCAAGGGCCTGATGAAACACCACAAGAAATCTTGCCATTTCTGAATGTTTGCTAGGGTCATATACTTGGGAGGTTCCATATTACTGCTTCTAAAGTGACACTGTGATAGAAACTTAACACAATTGCAACACTGCTTATCTCCAAGTAATAGTCCATTCCCAGTGAGAGAATCGGATATTATGCACACGACTACTCCTCTGACTTTGAAATATCGACAGCTGAACTTCCACAGACTCAAGTTTTACACGGTTGATCCTAAAGTCACAAAGAACTGATGGTGCATCACTGCATCCAAATGACACAAAACTATGCCACATGGGTTTCTACGATCTGAGTGGTTTGTAGTTCTATTTATCAACAGCTCAGACACTTTTGGAGTAACAAAAATACATAATCTGAGCAAATTGATGGTCTATGACTCAACAAATTCACCAAGGAAAAGAAAATCAAGAAAAGTGTGTCAAGTCATTTATGTGCACGCACAATTTTGTCACAGAAAAATGTTACAATCTTATAAAACTTGAACTCAAATTCTTTATCCCTCCAGACCTATCAGAATACTGCACTTCTTTTTATCTGGACCTTTAATCCAACAGCCTTGTCATTCTGTCACGGTAGAGCTATCCATCCAATATCTCCTGTCTTTACCCCATACTGACCTTCATGACAAGGACCTGGCTATTCTCACTGGTTGGGTCGTCAAAGAGTACAACCTCTGGTTTCCTGATATGACCTGTGACCCTCAGCGTGCCTTGCCTTAGTTCAACGGGAGCTGGCTCCACTACCATCCTGTGTAAGAACATCAGAAAATAAAAGTTCCACAATCTGAAAGGAAAAGAATTCTAAATAAAAATTATCCCAAGTGTTTTGGAAAGATGAAAGACTTCCACACTCGGTGAGGAAAGTCTCCATTTTTTGACAATGCATTTTGAGTTTTACCACATTAGTCCTATAGCTTTGCAAAGGTGACATTTTACATTTAAAATACCAAATTTTACAAATCAGCATATCCTAAATAAAGATACATGTAAGCATGTCAAGTCTGTTAATTCAGCCTAAAGACTATTTCAAAAAATGTGACAAAATTTGTCAGAAACATCTGATTTTGAGAATAACAAACACAACGTCCGATGTGATAATACACCTACGGCCATCCAGACAATTCAACAAACTACTGTCTTACCGTGAGGTCTGACGAGAGGTTGAACCTGGGAAAGAGCTGGTTGGTGACATGACAGTCGGCTTGGCCACTGCACTGCTAAAGAAATGGCTGACTGCCAGGAGATAGTGGACAAAGATGTTGACACGAATGCCATCCACCGTGAACTCAACTACAGAAGACAAAGAAGTAAGGAGGTCAAAAGAAGACAAATAGGAAGAGGAAATTTGCCTTTGAAAATCTGCCAAATGATTCTCCTCTATTCATCAGACATGCAAGTTGTGAGATTACTGCTCTTTATTTACTTTTACAAAAGACATATTTTGATACTCAAAGACATCCTTTGTATATTTAACTTTTTTCTACGCTTTCCACTAATTGAAAATGTCACCATTTGGTTTTTTTTAAATCTCACTCCTTCAAATGTTTGCCACATTAACTAATCATATTTAGTATCATGAAGTGGCATACCTTGTTGGTCGTTGAGTTCATTTCTTGAGTATGTGAGCGATATCATTGGGGAATCCCCATTCCCTGGGCGTGGCTTAGCCTTGCCACCCTTCTTGCCTGATTTCAGGAGAATGCTGAAATTAAACAAACACTGAAAGGGATATTCATCATCCAGAAAGGACATTTATCCCCAGTATCTCCATGCTGTTCAATTACTAAAGGTCAAATCTGTGGGTTTCACCAAATAGGTAACAAACCTGTGCCTTTCAGGCTTCAAACCTGTTCAGAGGCAAAATTATCAAACAGCTCAAACAACCATACCTCTTGATGGCTAATGGACTCTTGGGTCGTATATCATCCAGTGTGACACTCAGCATAGTGGCCTGGACCTCTATTGAACCACCTGTGAACACTGACGCTGAGCCTTTCACTTCTTGCAGTTGGAAGCTGGACAGACCGTACCGTAGATCCCGTTGGTCCAACCCTTGTCCACCCATAGGCTAGGATAAGATGAGCTATTTAATGAGTGAGGCTGGAGCTTGACCATGAAGTGGGTCATGTTAATCAAACCCCTTTAACAGCTGTGGTGATAGTGAATGACATATGCAATTTTGACAATCAGGCATGCCAGATGGAACTTAACTTTTTAATAGTAGAGACTGATCATCCTTACTCACAGCCAAAAGGCTGAATTATGAGGGATGCCACTACAGCTTGCTTGAATCAAATGTGTGCAAGGGTGCCCAAAGGCCAATTCATACTTCGGGCAAAAACACTAATTACACGTCACAAAGTGCTCGATCTAAACTTGCATTTGAATAACTATGGTTGCATTGTGTGCAACTTTTGAGATTTCGCAGTGCGAATATTTGATGTGATGATGTGATGTGGTGTGTAAGTTTGCATTCATGTTTGCATTCTTGCTTAGTATGAATCAGTCTTCACGAGTTGCCAAACAAAGTACATATGACCACAGAGTACTGCCCGAGATTAAGCAATGATTTTTGTGGAGGAACACCGGAGAACCCAGACAAAAAACCCAGGGGTGGTTAAACTTTTCTGGAAGTTAGTACCCACTAAAAAGAGGGGCAGCTTGATGTTTTTCTTTCTTCAACTCTCTGGCAAGTATCCCATATACTGTTCTTCCCTCTACCCACACATGCACAACTCTATAGACAATTTAGATTAGGCCAACATCACAACATGAATCACGCCTTAAGACAAAATTGTGCCACAGGTTACATAAATTCAAAGCAAGAAGGCTACTTTGGAACAATAAATCAAGCTCAGAAGTAGCCATCTCACCAAAAGCTTTGTTTTCAATCTGAAAGAGAACACAATTTATATTGTTCTTAACAATTCAATTTTAAGTGCAGTTGAGTTACAAATGTGGTCCCAAACCAATTGGAGACTTTCCAAGAACCCATGAGTACTGTCTCTTTCCATTAAGAAGCAAGTGCTACCCACAACAGCCAGCTTTTGTCAAATACTTTTATGACACCTGACTAGACTTGTTCCAGTCTTACCAGTCTTGGCTCATTGGTGAAGAGAGTGATATGCACTCCTTGCAGCACAAACTCAGCATGGACAGCTTTCTTCTTGGCAGCATCAACTACAGTGGTACTCCTACCAGGGGTTGGGGTGACCGGTTCATCAAGGAGCATCTTAGATCCAGCAGGGTCAGAAGAATGCACCTCTACTGTGATAGTTGGTGCTACAACAAAAAGTGCAGACATGCAAACACATACATGCATTAGGATTTATCCCAAATTTTTGCCACATTATAGGACTATTTTAGTCTCTTTCAGAAGGAAAGATCCATAATTTCTTAGTCCCTGGAAGGAACATATCAGTAAAAATGCTCACTTGCAATTAACTAATTTGGCAATTAAAGATGGTGCCTAACTGGAACCTTGTTATCTGAAATAATGAGCTGTTGTGATTCTTGCATTGAATCCTACCTTCCATGCTCTGGGTACCTTCACTGTGCAGCAAGTTGTCATTGATGACAGCTAGAATTGACACCACATCCTGCTCACCAACATTCACCTGCACATAATGGAGCAAGGTTACATCTAGTAGGGCCTTCATCCGATGCTCATTGGAAAGGTACTGGCTTCCTGTTTAATTGACTGATGTGCTCTACTTGGAGCATGTTTTACGTTTGCTGTTCAACTAGCGTGGTGGTCATTGCTAGTACTTAGAAATGAGTTCCAACAAGGAATGACAAAAGCCTAGCAAATGAATCCACTAAACGTACGACTTGGGATCAGTAATAGGTGTGATGTTTAAGTCAGGGTAAGGGTCGTTACCTCAATGTGTTCCAGGATAATGCTAATATCCAGTGGTGTAATTGACTCGTGAACTGGGGGTACAGCCCATTTCAGATGAACACGCAGTGTCAGAGGTTCAATCAAGAGACGATGGATACCAAGCACCTGGTTGGGTTGAACAAGTCCCCTGTTTACAATGACAAACATCTTCTGAGTCAAAGCAATTACACTGTTGACACAGCCAAAACAATAACAAAGTTGGCATAAGATGTAGTCAGTTCTTGTCACATGACCCTAAGTCCCACGGCCTAATCTCATACAGCTGTTAAGCAGGAAATATAACTTAGCAAATCTAGTCACTGAGATGAGAAACAACCAGTGTATTGCACATAGCATTTTAGATAGCAACATGTTTTTGCCAAGCAAATACAAATGTAACAGTTGTGACCCAACTTCAAATCAGACGCAAGTCATCCAAGCCACGGGCCTTCAAGGGAATCTTACACATGATACATGTATATTAAGGCACCTTCATTATATTTGAACCATAAAATCTATGCACCATTTAGGGTATATCTTAAAGTTGGGACGCTCCTTCACTGAACACTCTTGAGTTTTCTCTTTGGAATTTGCTGTGTTCCTGAAGAAAATGAGCCACTGCTGAGTCATTATCAAAGGCACTAACCAACATTCCCATTAAGAGCAGGTGTCCTGATTGGAATAATGTTCTCTAGCTTTCTAACATTCAAGATGCTCCCTTACATCAAGATGCTTAAACTGAGATCTACTCAAAATTAAGAGTTGATGAGTCTGCTCTTTCTAACAATGCAAAGTAAAACAAACTTAAAGACGGCCTTGAGCCTCATGCTATGAGATCCTGTCACATGTCAGTGCTTAGCTACTCCACAACAGTGGCACAAGGGAATTCCTAGTAGAAAGTTTCTTTCCTGTGTCAAAGACTAAGAGTAGAGCATTCATTGAACTTGGGGTTGAGAATAAGACTGAGGTCTTAGAGGACCAAGGTAGGGCTACGGGGTAAGGAGGTTTACCTTGACAGCTCAATGGAGTTCAGCTGTAATGACATGTGATCAATCAGTGACTTGGACTCCAACCCCTCTACCTCGACTTCCTCAAAGTTATTGGACAGCATCAAGTCACCGAGATGAGCCACAAGGCAGCTGGTAGATTGAGGGGACTGTGGGATGAAGATGACTGGAGCTCGGATGTTGACGTACCAACTGATCTTGAGACCCTCGTCGCTAAGATCTTTCATCTAGGAAGAAAGAACTCTTATGCTTAAAGATACAGTTTGTCAATTATCCTTTCTGCATTATGCTCGTGTGAGGCAACAACATACTCAAAATCTAATTACGGGTGCTTTATAAACTAACCTCATGAAGTTAAAGCTCAATGAATGCTGTATATTCAAGGAAAGACAACATTCGAGGGTCTTGATTTAAAATCAATAGCAACAGAGTCATGCATTGAATTGCACCCAAATTCGGCATCTGGGACGTACCCTCATTGAGGCGACTACAGCGATGCAATGTTGTACACTGAACCGATGAATTATACCGGTAGCAACCATGCGTGCATGTGCATCATTTCAATACTTACAACACTTCACTAAATTAATAACGAACAACTAACAGCAATTTCCCAAAAGGAATCTTCAGACACATCACTGGAAAGGGACTTCTTTCATTGCTTTCTTCAAGATGACAGCTTGCCTGACAGACTGATTTCACAGGGAGCTCAGTCTCCTAACTATAAACCCAGTATGCCTTTCACCAATAATTTGGCCAGTTACGTTATGCACAGGTGCAATTGTGGGACTGTGCCTTGATTCTATGTTGGGTAAATATTTAACACACTGTTGAAGCACTTAAAAATTTAGCCATTGCAAGTACGAGACGCAGAAAAACTCTACGTCAGATGGCACTGTGAAAACATCAAACACAACTACTATACAGTAAACAATTTAGATTTAACAATGTACAAGTCCCTAAATACCTGTTAAAAAAAATCAAACGTGAACAGCGATCTTATTCTATAGTTTCTGATGTTTTCCGAATTACTTAGTTTGGCTTCTACTTCTGCCAGTACTAGACCTACTTTGGAAACCAATTTAGCTTTGTTAACCAATTTAGAATTTTTTGGGGTATACTATCAAATCCACATCTGGAGGAGAGAGGTACAACGTAGCAGGATTCACAATGCAGGATTCAGACATGATTTAGGGTAGCTTTGCAGGCAATCCCTTCAAGGAGTTAAGAAATCTATCAAGAGTGTCATTGCAAGGATTGTCCAGCCTACCTTTTTCTGGACAGCCACCCGGGAGCTCTCACTAGCTTGGATAATCTCCACTTGCTTGATAAATGGCTGAAAGAAGGTCTAAAATGGAGAAAACAAAATTTGATCAAAGAAACAGTTACTGCTTTTTAAAAAACCCCAAATTTCAGATCGTTGATCAGATATGTAAACATATTCTAGCATGAAAATGTGATTGCGTTCAGCAACTTCAAGTTGCTAGCAATGTCAATTGTTTTTTTGTATGAAGTCAAGCGACATTCTTGCTTGGTGATAATATTGGTTGTGAAGTTGAACAAAGATCACTGTAACTGTCACAACTATACAATCACAATTATTATAGGATTGATAGGGTCAGGCTGTCTCAGCGGGGCCCATCACACACACACATGCATGCTGCATGAATTCCTTCAGCAACACACCTTGTAGCCCGGGTAAATTACACACAGAGACCACTCATAGTGACTGTCAGCTGTATGTGTGCATACTACGTGCAAGTTTTGTGACACCATGTATAGGTCAGTCAGGGCAGTTGGTCACAAAGCTGGCTTGGGCTCTTGACTGGTCAGCTGATTAAGCCAAAAAAAAGTTCTGCTTCCGGTTTCCCAAATGATGCTGATTTTTCAGCACCTAAAATTTGTATCGGTAAGTTAGAAAAACAAAGTTTAAAATTTTAAAGATGTATGGTGGTGTAAATTGTCAATAATTCTTAAGAATTGTTGACTGTAGATATTTCTACATCGATTAACCCTAACCCCCTAGGCTCCTGCACTAGAAAGCATACTGAACCTCACAAAATCCAACAGGTTCATGTACTTGTCTATGTACTTGTACATGCAGGTTAGTGTACCAAACCTGATAAACTCCAACAGAATGAGCCCGTTGGAGTTTGAGTGATACGGTATGGATGGGTCTATGCAGTATAGGATGACTTGCACTGAACAGTACCAAACCTGACAAAATCAAGCATAGTCCAACAATTGGTACAGCAAGCCGGACACTGCACACAATGAACCCTGTGTGTCCCAACTCACACAGAATCCAACACCATCTCCCTGGGCCTTTCATCCCAAGTCTCATAAAATTCAACAGCAGGTTCCTCAGGTACGGTACCAAACCTGCCAAAACCTGCTGTTGGAGTATGGCAGGTTTTGGGCAGTTAGGGTTAATGTAACGTTTTATCACAGTAGCAATTTTTGGTAGCTTCGTGCAATTCACGCCATTCAATAAGCACAGAAATATTGACCAAAACCTACCGACCCTATTTTAGAGAGACATGTAATCTGAAGCAGAACTAATTTGGGGGGGGGACCTTATTGCGTTATGCAAGTGGCCTATGATTAGACACAATCTTGAGGATGAGATGTGATGTCTTGCATAATTGGTCAACAAATTTGCAAATATATTCAACAGCTCCCACTAATCAGAGCTTGGTTACAAAACTTGGTCCATTCCTCATGAATTCCTACTATTTAAAAACTAACAACTTCACTAATAGGGACGGGTAGCTCAGTTGCTATAGCACCAGTAAAGTATTCCAGAGGTCGCAGGTTCAAATCCCACTCCAGTCAATTTATTTGTACATCTTTATAACTTCACATATACCTGATATTTTAACTTAAACATATTTTGTACATACAGTGACATTCCTGATGAACTGTCCCATCAGCACAGCCTGGATCCTGCCTCCACGGAACCTCAGACTGTAGTCAACATGTACTGGATCCGGAGGTGGAACCGGTCTGGTAGACGGTCCAGTTGGCGATGAGGCCACTCCGTCTGACTCAGAGAAACTACTAATGGCCTTTGGCGGGGCTTTGCGTCTGGTTCCTGGAAGCTTCTTGAAGATTCCAAACTATGAAATATGGATGGATGAATAGAGAAAGACAGGTACTATCAGTGACATGACACTGCCTAATGGGTTCTTAACCCCTTGACGACGGGAACTTTTTTCTGAAAGCCGACTCCGAGAATACCAGCCTCGCTTGGCCACGAAGGCCACCTGCCAAACCGCAAATTCTCGGTTTATGGGCCTGCGTGCTCTGCACGCTTTGAATTACACAGTGAAAAGGCTCATTGTTCGGTGGCATGCGGCTCTACTCACGCTTCCACATTCCCGTTGCCTCTTTTCAAATTGGGGACTATTGTGAAGCTGGTGATTATGATGCAAATTTGGCCTTTTCATTTCTTGGCAGCACACAAACGCCAATCACCATATATACAAGAGCCAGGGTCTGCCTCCTTTCACTTGTTTGCTCAAGCATGGGCCGAGAATAATAGATGAAAAGCGGGCTGAGGATCTCAATTTTTACAACAGCTCTTTACCGTCATTCGTCGCGAAGGGGTTAACACTCTGTGATAACCTGTCATACCGGTATATACTTTCCTCACAAAATCTTAAACTTCAGCACACCGTATTCTTTTCAGATTGCTTTAATATGTGAGAACAAGCAATGATCCTACGAAGTACAAACCTTGACCAAGCTAGTTCCTTAATGAATGTGCAGAAACTTTGACTACTTTTCTGTGTCTTCATGGCAACAACTGCTCCCAATTGTGGGATATTCTGAGATTTTGGGACAGCTGCACTGTGCAGTGTCTTTGACACCTTACCTTGACATCAAATGCGGTCTGATCCTGAAGACACAGGATCTTGGAGTACAGACTGTTGTCAACAGGGTCTTCAATGGAGAAATCCCTCAACCTTCAAGGTCCAAATAAACAAGATGGCAGGAATTCATAGCAAGAATGATTACGGGTTCTGTTTAGGCAAAATGCGTTAAGTTGCATGACAAATAAGAAACATTTCAGCTGCAACAACTACTTCTTGTTAAGACCAAAGACGTGTCACCAGTTGAAACGTGTTACATGTAACGACTTGAGTTCAGAAACATTGTTGCGATTCATGCACCAGGATGGGATACAGGGAGTAGCTGGTGGGATGAACATATCACACACTAAGCACTGCCGTTCACAGTACCAGTGGGATAATATCAACATTGTTTATTACTTGTCACACTGGCTTAAATGATAACTTTCCCTTCTTGTTCACTTTCTGCGGTGTGAGAAGGGGATCACAGGGATTTATGGAGAACCCTACGCTACCTAGTCACAGAGTTTAGGAGAATGGAAGAAAATGCCAAGAAACCCTGAAACATCATTCTGCTGGAAGATATGGACCCCTTGTACATGTAGCTGACCTACACACTTTTTAAGAAGGCTTCAAAGAACAATTTCATCCATTTTTAAAGGGCACAAGTGACAGCATATGAGATGTGATCAAGCAAAATGAGTCATTTGTGGAATGTTTATTTGAAGAAACATCTCAGAATAAAATGTCCAAACTTAAATATTTTCATGTTTCAACCTCCACTATTGTTGATTTAAATGTTGTTTTATGGTTAAGATTTTCAGAGAAATGAAGCTGACATTGTACACCTTTCCAAGGAATGAAATCCGACAAACTGGCCTGGGTTGACAAAGAACTCATTTTGCTTGATCACATCACATGTACAGATGGGAGAGCCATACACTGTATGTACACGTATGAGCAATCACATACATGTATAGGGAAATGATATCAGGACTGAAGTATTGGGCTCAAATTTGAGCACACTGAAATAAAGTACAGGTACATTAGACTGCTATCCTTCCCAGGAAAAATCCTGGGGACTGGCGCAAGTTCACTGTCCCTGTCCCGCCAATACCCTGCATAAATACACACTTCATATCTCTATTCATATCTCAAAGGAGCGTGGCTCACTAAGAAAACAACGTTTTTCAGGCATTTGAGAAAAACCATGCTGGAAGCTTTACCTTGCTCTCAAGGTGGTCCTGCTGGCTCTGTCATTGGCGGATACTTCTAGATCTCTGACAAACACATTGGCGAGCAGGTCACTCACATCACAGAAAGATATACACAGGTAGTCCAATTTGGCAAGGGCAAAGAACTTGGTGGTGCCTCGTGGCTCAGGGGGTTTAGGAGCTGTTGAACGAAGAAAATATTTTGGTAACACTCCGGAGCAATGTTTACGAATATTTCTTTCTGATGCAAATCAGAATAGAGATTTACTGCAACTCCCATTGATGAGCAATTATTGGTTTATCCTTCCATATTCTGTCATTTTAGGATATAGTAGCCCTCAAGCATGTTCTTTCAAAACACTGAGACAACAAACACAATTATTTCCTGTTTTAATGTACATATTTCACATCAATTTAAATAGTTGGGTGGCATTTGTGAACAGTGAAAGTAAAAAAAATGCGAAAATATGTATGTACTAAATGATACTAAAACTAAAAGTATATGAAGCTCAGAACCAATGGAATGAATGTAGTAAACCTAAAACAACAATAAACCAACACAAAACATATCCCCAAATCAATGGATGTGTAACAGACTTGTACAGGCAACTTAAGTGGGTAACCAAATTGGAATAGATTTAGAATTTCACAATAGAGGCATTAAGATAACAACTGACAATTTGTGCACCACTGTGTCTTCAGCGTGACTAGGATCCAGGTCAGTGCTGTCGAGGGTGTTCTGTGTGGCCAAGCCAGTGAACTTTGATGGTACATAAACGCATACTAAAGACTTTTAGCATTTAATATGTATACTATGCAGTGCTTTCCAAGTGAGACTCACGACGTATACCTAGGATTAGGTATGAAAAAGAAGCAGATTCTCCAATCATCTTGAAGGCATTTCGTGCCTACCTTCATCTGAAGGTGACGTAGTCTGAGGCTCAGGTTGGTCAGGGAATTCTTGGCTAGCTCTTGGGTCAGTAGGCTGACTGGGGACTGAATCTGTGGTGGTTCCATCCAATTGGGTAGTTGTACTAGGTTCACCCAAACCAGAGGTCATGAAACTACATGCAAATGAGTAGCACAATAGAGAGCTTAAGCAAGAATTGTTGGTCAACACAACAGACAAATTATGCAAAATGTCTTCCTTAGCAGTAAGCAATGGTGGAAAACTGATTAAATGAGCTCATCACTGAGAACGTTTGAAATCTTCAACAAAGTCAGTTTCCAACTGCAGTTTGGATAATAACCCTGTCTTCCAACATTTAACTGTGTGAAAATTCTACTATGCTACAAAGCCAATTATTCTGGTAATTTTCTCCTTGTCACATCTGAGACAGAGTATGACAGGTCAATACCTGTCCATTAGTTCCTGTAGGAATTCTTTGAGCATCAATGCAGCTGTCCTATGGAACACCACATTGAGAGCAGTGACTTTAGCCATTACTGCCTGCTCCATGGCGTTGTAATAAGCCACAAAATCTGGACAAGTTGGGTTCACCTGTAGAAAAAAAGGGAATTCTTATAACATGAACTAGGATTTCAAAAGTGAAACAATAATGGACCGGGACAGGTATATGCCGAAAATGATGACTTTTTTCAAAGGGTAATTGTGATCTTTATCATGGAATTTCCCATGGAAAGGTGCATCCACATAAAAAGGTAACACTGAATTTAATCGGTGGACAAGAATTACGATGCTGCACAAGAAAAGTGGATGGATAAATACACAAGTAAGAAAGAATTCTGAATTACTGAATAAAGCAATGCAGTTTCATTTTAGCAAGAAACAGGGAGCAATTTGATTACCTTTCTGTAGAGGACTGACACCAGATCAGATTTGGAGGCTGAGCTAAGAAGATGAAGGTACATCCCATCATGACCTGAGAAATATATATGATTATCACAATATGAACCCATGCATCAACCTCCAGAGATAACTTCTACACACAGCCTTCATACGTTACCATTTATCAAGATAGGACACATTTATTTCACAAGTTCTACAATGTACCTTAGTAACACTTGTACAGGTCAGGATACAATCCAACATTGCTATTCTTGATAGAGCATTAAACGAGATGCATTTCTACTGTGTTAACAGACACACCTGCTTGTAATCCATGCAATCCAATAAGACTCTGATGTACAGTCTTTGATTAGTCCACAGTCAAGAAAACACCGTTTCCAAGCATCATTTCAAATCGAGTCACAAACTTTTTTAGGTAAAGTCATCACGAAAGAGTAATGCAAATCTAAAGTTGGTATTAACCGACTTATCTAGTTTTAAATTTGCATAAATATTTTTCAAAACATCTGTATTAAACATTTCTTTAGAAAGAGGAATGAAACGTGATGTGTTATATGCATTTAAGAAAACACTTGGCCAGTGTACTCACCCATGTGGAATTTATCAATGACCCTAACTCCCTTGAGACCCAATTGAACTGCCAGACCATAGGTACTGATGGCGACGTCAATGCACATAGAATCAATACGGAGTGACAGGTACTCGGTATCACTGGTTCCCACTGTGTCATGGGAGGAGGCAGTCGGTGGGATAGAGGTGGGTGGAGAGGTGTGGTTTCTGGACACTGACAGGACCATCTGGAGGGAAATATCAATTTATGAGTATAATTCCTTTCTTCAATTCAACTTTAGATATTATAGTTTCTTAGACAATGCACTGTGATGCATGGTAGCATTCAGTCTACAGTGTGCTGTTAACTTTATTTCTGTTTATTTTTATAACTTTATTTCAACAACATATTTATAAACTTGCAACAAATGTATTTACAGAGGAAATTACATCTTGACTTTTTTTTTCATTTGATTCAACTCTGAAATACATGACAGAAAAGAAGTATTTTAAAATCAGATCAGATTCATGATCTTATTCATCCAATAAACACAGCACTGTATTTTATTTCAACGCTCTAGAATGACGCTAACCACAAAATATAAATTCCTTTCAGTAAAATCCTTCTTCCATAATATGCATTAAATAACAGATCATGCCTAAGAGTTTGGACGATTTGAGTTTACAAATACCAATGTCGAATAAGAGTCAGCAACAGAATTCATTTTCAAAAAACCCTGGATTCCTGACACTCCATCACCCCCTGTTCCCTTTTCTATTTTGCAGGTTTTTAAGATGTCTGCTCCATTTTGATGCAACTCCACAACACAGTCAATCAGTTTTGCAGAAATTCAAATCTGTACCTCTCTGATGGCAAATCTGATGAGTATGCTGGTCCTGTTAGAATGGGAGTCGTTGTCATCAAAGCTGGGCACGGGGCTCTCGGCTGCCCACTGCTGTAAAGTGGTGTCGGAATGATCGGAAGCCGAGTAGAAATCATCATCGCTGTCTGCAGAAGTCAGGGAAAATATCTGACTGTTAGTGTCAAAGGTATTGGGCTCTCAGCAGCCCATTTCTGCAAAGCACATGTATCACTTCTTGTTTTCAGATGGTATGCGAGTGATCAGTTGAAGTTATCAGCAGTGGGAGGATGAAGCAGTCTTGAACACTGGCAGTCACTAACCTAGAAAACATGACACTGACATGCATATGTTGTAAGTTTAATCACTACCAATTAATAACCTTCAAATCTCCAATATCCATCTCGCATTACTCTCTTGCTGTGTTAATGCAGTTGCCTCTTCAGTATTTGCCAAATTCAAAGTCTGTTTTGTATCTCAATTAAGCCAAATGCTACAGCCCCCTTCAACCTCTTCATAGCCCTGTCTACCAGTACCTGAGCCTGAAATGTCATGTCCCTGCTCTTCTTATGTTGTCATCAGTCTGGTTCCTTTCTCCTCATCCATACCCTTTCCCACGTCCGACTCAGTCCAAATGCAACCCAGATGCACTTGACTCATTACAGGCCACTCCTAGTTTTTCAGCCACAGGTCTTGAGTCTGTTATCCTGTTTCATTCTTACTGTATCCCAACTTGCCTCACCTCTGCTTGACTCATGCCAAAGATGCCTACTAGGTGCACTCAAACTATCCCCACCGTCTCCTAGAGTTTTTCAGCTGGAGATTCAGTGCCTGTCCCATCTCACACTTTCTGTGCCAAGTAGCCAGGCCCGTACCCCATCTCTGGACTACCCCTGTCCCAACACTTACCGACAGTACTTGAATCATCACTCTTAGCATTTCAGCCAGAGGTCCATGACTGCTCCACCCTTGATGAACCCCAACTAGCTTCATCTCTGGGCCTTGCCCCTGCCTTACCCTAGCCCAACTACGTACCAGGTGCACTGGAATCATCTCCAGCTGCTCCTAAAGTTTCAGCCAGAGGTCCATGACTGCTCCACCGTTGATGAACCCCAACTAGCTTCATCTCTGGGCCTTGCCCCTGCCTTACCCTATCCGAACTACGTACCAGGTGCACTGGAATCATCTCCAGCTGCTCCTAAAGTTTCAGCCAGAGGTCCATGACTGCTCCACCCTTGATGAGCCCCAACTAGCTTCATCTCTGGGCCTTGCCCCTGCCTTACCCTAGCCCAACTACGTACCAGGTGCACTGGAATCATCTCCAGCTGCTCCTAAAGTTTCAGCCAGAGATCCAAGACTGCTCCACCCTTGATGAACCCTAACTAGCTTCATCTATGGGCCTTGCCCCTGCCTTACCCTAGCCCAACTACGTACCAGGTGCACTGGAATCATCTCCAGCTGCTCCTAAAGTTTCAGCTGGAGGTCCAGAATCTGCTTCATCTCGTTTTATTCTTGCTGCAGCCCCAATGCCTCGCCTCCGTGCAGCTCTTCTGATCTTCCGTAGAACAAAGAATGTGGTTTCTCTCTTGATGTATCTGGGATCCTAGAAAGAGAATTTTGAATTGTCCAATGAAATATGCTTGAAATCTTTCAGAACAAGAGATGACACACAGAAAACTACATATCGGTCTTGCTCCTAAGAAACCATGACAGCTTTATTTTTAAACAACTTAGAATCATCACAATGTTATTTCTCACCATTTTTAAGATGACACCTCTTGGCGGTCCCTTCTCAGTCACTTTGCTACTTGGTAGGGGCAAATTATGAGCAAACTACACAGCAAATGACACAAACAGGAAAAAATAGACATGTTAGAAAGCGCTGATAGTGATACAATTGAGTCCGGCACAAATCCTCTGTCAAGACACAAGCTGTTCAAAGGAGGGGCGACAAAGGCATTCTTCAGACAGAGTTTATCCCCATTACTTATGACCCATGCTTTGTCTTGTCAGAGATTTATCACCTATTATGAATACTGCATCTTTCGTTTGACTATAGAAGTAGACGTAATGCCACACACAGTTCCCACACATTCTTTGGTGATCTAAACATCTAGCAGTTTTATGAGCTGCCTTTTATGACCAATACAGACTTCAGTTCTGCCCTTACCTTTAGAAGAGTATTCAGTTTCTTGTCAGACACTTTCAGCTTCAGGGAAGGGAGTACAGCCTCTATTTTCTGCCTGAAAAAAAGTCAATCAGATAAAAGCAGATGCCACTATTTGGTACAGTATAACCCCCAAGCAATACGGTCACTGGGGCACATCCAAGGGTCTCCTACAAATCCTCACACAACAAAAGCATTCATACTGATGTGATGTGAAGCTTGCTACAAAGCAATGAAAGTGACAGACATAATGCAGTATTCCTGTAAAGTGGCTCTCTCTAAAAGAAAGGTGTGGATCAACATATTAGGCAGTGTACTCTGAATCTCAGCAAAACTCTCCCATGGACCATCAGATAGAGTATCTTGAGAAAAATCGCAATGAATCATACTGATCATGATCTGACCCACACTTAATGTTTAAAGTTTAACACTTGATCACTCTGCATCAGTAACTTTCACCCAATTCAGTAATAATATCAATAAATCTACATCACATATATCTTTCTTACGCCTTCAAAGATCTCTTACATTTAACACGTGTATAAGCTTCTTAATGTCCTACTTTCTCTTCTGAATATTTTGGAGTCATTCAAAAACTTTTCATGTCCATCTGAAGTACATCCCCAACCAAGTCAGAAACATGGTGTGTCAAAAACTACAGTGATTACTCACTGAGGGAGAGCTTTGTAGTCTGGTTTGACACTGTTGAAGACATTGAGTTGTAGCCCCATGCTGGGGATGAGGTGGTAATCAGACTCCTTCAGAGTAATAGCTTCATGCCAGTCATCACCTAGGTAACAGAGAAGGGCACAACTAATTGAAAGCAGGTACAGGTACCTCAGTGAAAACCAAAACCTACCGCAGTAATCTAAAGCCGACATGCAACTTTGACTGCAAAAATATTTTACTGGTCAAAGGGTGTATACCTGTGCAGCTGTTTACGCAGAGAGCCATAAAAAATTCTGAATAAAATCACCTTTATCAAATGAAATGACAGATTTCAACCAGCAACCTAAGGAACCCTGTACTACCACTTTACAAAATGAGCTATCCAGCAGCCCTATCACCTGAGTCTTGAGACAACACTCACCTGAATGGATCAGCAACACCTGTATGTCGTCCAATCTGACAACAAACTTGTCGTATAAACGAGCCTCAATCTCAGTTGGTGTAGCATCCTGCACAGAACCAACAAATGAACATTGTTTGAACCCTACCCCTTAGACATCGTCTGAGGGCAGTCTTCCTTCTTTCCTTCCCGATCTATGTACATGCAGGACAAAACTGAGACATCATGCTTCATTTGAAGGAATAATAACTAGGATGAACAGGGTACCATCCATCAAAGTGCTGTGAAACTAAGGTTTAAGTTCAGGCAAGTTGGGAAGGGCACAAGTCACATGGGGATAAAAGTTCCCTACTCTGTTTGTTTTCAGTGTCACTTTGTAAAACCCAATTTCATTTTTGAATCAATGTCTAATTAATGCTCTTTTCAATGATGAGGGCATGCATTGGCCTCATACAGATATTGACCAGAGCTACATGTACATGTAAGGAAAGATATCATAAAGTTTCCTATCTTGCAGAATAAACACCCACATTTTTGGTGTGCTGGGTTCTCTTCCTGTCTTAATAACCAGGAATCTCTGATTTAACCAAGAGTTGAGGAGATTTCAAAATAACGTGCAACATAAAATTTGTCATTAGTTTGGAGATCATGAGAAACGCGAAGAACCCACAGCCTGGGAAGAATCCCTGCTTGAACTCACCCCTAGAGCAGCGTTCATGTTGCCTTCCAGGCGGCTCTGTAGGTCACTATTGACTCTCAGGCTACCAAGATCCACTACCAATAGATGGCCTCCTTTGTCCAGGGAACCAAACTCTGGTATGAGGATGTTGGGTGATTTCATGTCAATGTCGATCTGTATAGTCTGGAAGGAAACAGGTTTGTGTAAGACGCAGCCAATGTTGCTAACACCTGCCACCTGGTGAGGCGAAGAACCAGTCTGTGCTTGCTTCCTTTGTAGCTACATGTAGCTAGTTACTATAGCACCGTAAGCTCACTCAAAATACCAATTTGAAAGATTTCTTAAATGTATTTAACCACTTCTTGCCGGGGCATTTTTCAACGTTGAGGATGCTGGGCCGGCATGACTATCATTTTTTCTGTTTTCAAAATCCTTCAACAATTCATCATTCCATTTAACAGTCGTTTATAGCCGCACGGAGTAATCTTTAGGCACTACTGTAAGTTGACAGGTGACCTTCATTGACGACCGAATATTTCAGCCAGGCCTGCAGCCTTGTAAACAGAGCCCAGATTGTGCGGTGTTATACAACTGTCTTTTGTTCACGAACCTGGCTCAGTGCACTGCTGACCTCTTTTCAATAGGGGCCAGATTAGCATGCAGCGGTGCTATGTGGCTCATCACTGCGGTGGTGGAGAGCTTTTGTCCCCGGTGGTAATCCGCTTGCTCTAAATACCCCAGACCCTGGTATACGGTTTCAAAATAATGCTGGATTATCACCACTTTTGAGAGTGAAAAATGCCGGTAATGCCCAGCAGCCTGGTCTTTTGTTCGGAGTACGGTCTTTTGTTACAGCGCCCTGTTTCCTTTGTCCGAGTTCGGAGACCCCGGCCACACATATAAACCATACGGCTCCGAATCGGAGTCCCCGGCTGGTAGTGGTTAACAAAGTTTTTTGTAGCCACAAGATGGATATATGTATTTTTGACGTTGAATTTGGGTTGAGTATACCGGTAACTTCATGCATTGGGATTTTCAGAATATCATTTGGAACACATGCATCACATTATCAGTTCACGCTTAATTCCTTGCTCTCAAAAAGCCCTGCTCTGAAACCACAAACCGAGTTGCAGCTTGGCCTGAAATTTGCAATTTACTTTTTTCAAGCATGAAAAAAACCCATTACAGGAAGGACGCTAGAAAGAACAATAATTTCCAAACTGCCCATTTTGAATGCATCCGTGTCAGACTGTTTCCCACCTGATCAGTTGTCCAGACTTTAGTGCCTCTTACATGCAAATTTGGACATAAGGTTCTACGCCTATCCCAGCCAGTTCATGTGAGGTTCCCGACGACTTCTCTTACACGTACATATACTGGCAGCTACGTGTTTGATTATACCTTGTGGTTCTCTACAGCATGTAGAAGGCCTTCTTTACCAGCTTTGGCTAGTTCTTGCAGTTGGGTAGCAGCCACTGACTTCAATGCCTCAACATCTAAGTTAGGCACTGTCAGGAATGAGATCAGCTCAGAAACGGTGTGCTAAGGAATGAATCAAAGGTGGAGAAGTTTATTTACCAATTGTCAGTGTTCTGTCAGTGAGGCGCAGATTGAGAACCTTCAGTAAATTTTTGAAGAAACTCTTCAGTCTTTGAATCAACTGACTCTGGATGGCTGTGACAAAATAGGCAGGCTAAGGGCACTTGGTTTTTCAATACACAAGGCATCGTGCAGTGCAACACATCAAAATGCATAGAAAGACAGTGGAAGAAGCTTACATTTCAAGTAAGTAACAGTAATTCTAAGCATGTTAAAAGTCATTTAAAAAATTTAAATACCCTTATTTTTTGACTAAGGTACATTGTAATTGCTGGTTTTTGAAATTTCAACAATGAGACATAATATAAATGCATGTATGACCTTAATATCCACCTTTGGTGGTAATGCCAAAAAATTTGGGAATCAATGAAGCAACATGTTAGTAAAGATTCAACATGTCACCTACAAATCAAGCAAAAATGATTTCTGGACCTGTATGGATTGTGTTGCTATCTAAATCTCACCTCATGATATGTGATATCCACAGGTTCTGTGGTGACTGCCAGAGCCGTGTCAGCAACAATCCTCTGTGGGTTAGTCTCAAAGTCTAGACTGAAGATCTGACTGATGGTATCTGAGCGAGCTTTCTCAGAGGTCACAATGGGGACGAGTTGATCGCTACTGGGAGAGCAGCCCTCCACAAGCACAGAATCGGTACTCATCAGTAACCTTAATAAAGATACATGTAGGTGAAAAACTATGCTGAATTCTGCCTGAAGCATCCAACATAACATGCACATATATTTCCAGCATAACCAAATCAACATGCTTTAGCACTCTGGTTCATTTACTTAATGAGATCTAGCATAATCTATTTACAGAAAGCAGGCAGTACATGTAATATGAACTTTGTCTTTTTATCAATCGACAGTTTGAAAATTTTGATGTACGTAATTAAAATTGTGTTTTGGTGTTGTGGTATAAAAACTGCCTGCTTTCTGTAACTAGATTATGCTAGATCTCTATAAATAAATGAACCACAGTGCTAAAGCATGTTGATTTAGCAAGGCTGGAAAAATAAATAAAAAAGGACAATCCTCAATGAAAAACAATGTAGGAAAGGACAGCGAACTTACAACTGATTGTATTGGGAACACTTCTTTTAGTTTACTGAACCAATTCAGAGTCCTTTACACATGGTTTCAATGGAAAACGTATTGACAAACCTGCTCAACAGTGGGAAACCAAAGTAAGACATTACTTACTGGAAACCTTGGGATCCTGGTCTGTGCATGAATCCAGCTTGGACATTGTGCAGTGATGATTGCAGGATTGTAATCCCACTGTTCTTCAGGACCACATTGCAAGTGCTCAACTGAAAGTTGAACTTATTTTGGACATACTGTGCAATGCAAAAGAAAGGCCATCTTTTTAGAAGTATATAAATCAACCACATGATGTACCTGCATGTACAGCTATTTTTGACTGTCCCATACCAGAGAAATTATAGCACACCATTACAACTGCCCTCTGATTGGGGTAAAGAAAAGTGTTTAGCAATACATTTCTTTTAAACTTACTGTGCTCATCCACACTTGTATGAATATCCATTCATGTATGAATATCCATGCTGCTTTCTATTGTTCCTATAATATAACATTCTAACATGGGTTAACCACAGACAGTTAACATTAAGGATGGACAGCCTCTGTTCTGTTGTGTTCTGTGCCCTATTCTTACAAATGGGTCATTAGGGAAACATTTTGTGGTAAATTTTTCAACCTTAGGGAGACATTGGTCATTAGGGAGACATTTCAATGTCACCCTAATGCCCCGGCTACCAGAAGGAGGCCGAATTTTACTGTCCAAATTTTGAGAGATGATAGATTAGGGTCTAAATTGAAAACATACAAAGTTTGGTTCAGATCAGATTAGGGAATATTTAATTATGGGGCAGTAAAGTTTGTGCATGTTCTGGGAATGTCTCCCAAGTGACCCATTTTCGGTAAACACTAAGGAACACATCTAAGACATCCCTCAACTGAAAGGCAACATTTCCTAGATTCTCCAGAACAGCTTGTGTTAATACTTGGGTATTTTCCTGACTGGATTAATCCAAGCAATCCTGGATCCCCTTACCTCTGGAGGGAGATCACTAGCAAGCTCCATGGCCTTGGCATCATATCCAATCTCTTTCTTGATTCGTTCTTGCTCCCCCTCAGTCAATTGGGACCAAATATCTGGTGACAGAAATCCCAAACATACAAGTTACAAAATGGTCTTATGACCAATTCAACTCGGGTCTTGAGCCTCACCCGGCTTTTTTTTGGCCATAACTCAACATTAACTGTCATCTGTGTTATCCTCCGATTCTTCAACACAGTCCTATCACAGGCGGCTCAACATCCAGCTTTTGATGCAATGTTAAACTACTGTCATTACTTACTGTCCTTGCAGTTGACACAATTTCATGCACCAGTAGTTTGTCATTGTCCATGTCATCTTACCTTTAGTCTTCAATACTGTCCTAGTGTTGGTACATGTACTCACCGTCTTCATCTGTATCTTCCTCCGTTTCGTCCTCAGAGTCCGAGTCCCATCCAAGCCAGCTCCACAACCAGCTTTTCTCAGCTTCTTTCTTCTCTCTCCGTATCCTCTCCCTCTCAGGAGCCCCTTTGGCAAACTGTATATTCACAAGTGGAGTTTAGTCTTCCATTTGAGCCAATACTGAATAAAACATCAAAACTACCAGTGTATGTTTACAGTCAGAGATTACCAACAGACACAAATGCCATTTCAACAAAACACTACTTTTGAGAGTTCTTACTTGAATTTTGACCTTCTCTCGGGCAATCATAATACTTGTCACATCCAATGTCTCCTCCAACAAGACAAGCTCTTTGTTCACCGTTGCTGGGTCTTCTTTGTTTTCAAGCACAGTGAGTTTCTCCCTGTATTTGTCCATGTACTGCCGATATAGCTGGTTGTGTTTTTCCAGCCGTTTGGAGGACCAGGGTCGTATGTGCTCTTCAACAATGCAGTTATAGGCATACTTCCACCTGTTGAGACAGGGAATAGTCCCAAATGAGTAACCATTTCCAATGAGAATGCAACCTGTTCATGGGAGAGGGGGTTATCATCCTTACAGCCACAAAGCTGAATTTCAAGGGACACAGCCACAACATAGTCGAACTAACGCTATGTGAAGCTAACTTAAGCAGCCATGTAACAACCCATATCTCACTACAAAGTACAGCCCAGAGATCGAAAATGTTGAGTTTTGCTTAATTAAGGAGGAAAATGAGATATCCGTGGAGGAAAACCTTCAAGGCACAGAAAGGATTCAACAAACAACTCTAGTTGCATATTGCCAGGGTTAGGAATTGAACCAGGGTCATATTGGTGACAGCCTAGGGCTTCATGTACCAACAATCCGTACCACCAAAAAGGAATCAAAATGAATCATGTGCTAGAAATGGGACCATTTATACAAGCACTGAGATATTCTTACATCTCATAAGCCTTCAAACTCAACTTCATGTATCTCTATTTGGAGGTTATTCTTACCATTCCTTGGCATGTCCAGCTGACCTGACGGCTGGACGGTATTTCCTGTAGCGCTGGTTCACCTCCATCAGCTTCATACCCTCAATCAGATCCAGGATGTTCAGATACTGCTGGTGGGATAGCGTCATGGCAACCATCTCCGTCAAGATGTCCACGGCGAGCATGGGCGTTAGGTACTCTGGAGCTGTGGCCTTGTCAAAGGCAAGACGAGCAGCCGTAGTCATAGGATCAACCACTGAAATGAAGAATACGGTGGTTGGAACATCTTGGTAAACTGTAGTAACAAATTTCTGTCTGTCATGCAATTGTGCAATCAGATTCCATTAAATAGAATCTTCAGGCCTTGTTTTCACTCATTCAATTTCATTAAGCATTAGAAAGAATAAAATGCGCTCTCCGGTATTTGGTTGGAAAAATTCCGGGTTCTTAGTGATAGAGACACTGTGCAAGATTCTTATTAAGGCCTGTAGCTCAAAAGTGGCTCTGGGGACTTAAAACTCATTTTGTAAGGTTGGGTCACACATACAAGGTGTACATGTATGTACGGCAGTAAGCTTTCAGACACCAACTACATGTAGTGATAACAATTAAGTATGTAGTATGAGTTGGCATTTATACTATTTATTTGCTTTACAGCACCACCACCATACAGAAAAATAGCATCTTTCAAATACACTATTTTCTAAGTACATGTCAGTCTTTGATTTCTGACGAAACTACCAAGCTAGCATACTTTGTCTTTGACAGGGAAACAGACAGCTATCATCTACATGTGCATGTAAATGCAAGAACACTATGCTAAGTGACATTTCTAATTTCTTTCCATACTCATATGATCTCCTATACATGAGGTGACATTACAGAAAACCTTTTAATGTAACACTTTGCATGATGTGGAAACACACTAGGAGGAATTGAATGAGACAGAGTTTGATGTCTTACCAAATGCCAAGTTCTCTCCATTGATACTGTGGCTATTTACTGCATTCCTCATCATCTCTCTCCAAGCATTAGAGGTCAGGTGCTGACCCATTAATTGCCGACAGTCTGGGTTCCAGTACACAGCTAACTCATTCATCTCTGCAAGCTAAGGACAACATAATTCAGACTCATAACTCACTTATCACAAACTCATGAAGGCTGTAGAGCTTTCATACTTGTAACACACAAAATTTACCATTAAACTCAAACTGATTTGCCAATCTCTATTCAGGCATGTAGTCTGGTGCTTAGGGTTTCTTTCTGCCAAACATATGTCAGCAGTTCAATCCAGTAGCTGGTTACATATTGTGATGTTGGACAAGTCACTGTACTCCCACTGCTCTTTCTCCCCCCCCCGGTGTATAAATGGGTACCTGTCGGGGCAGACACATTGTGTTTGCACCTGAAATGGCAGCAATGAGCTGTTTATGTTGATGGCCATGGGGCTGGTATTAATTATGACATCCGCACTGATAACAGTGGAAGAGTGTAATTTAAATACCCATAATTATTATTATTACTTTCATTAGGAATCACACTTCAAGCTGGTATTACGCAGAATTAATATACATTCACACTCCAAACTGTTATAACCACTTCCTGCCAGGGTTCCTGGTGCCAGAGACCTTGGCCATATCTTCCTGGCCGGGGTGCCTGAAATCAGAACTTTGGAACTGGGCCTTCAGTCATGGCCAGGGTGACCAAACTCAGAAAATATTTTACAATCAAGGTTGATATGCTGTCAGCGCAGAGTGCTGGTATTAGCGGAGGTAATCCATCATTATGTTGAAACTGTATTGTTTGCCACTACCAGTGCCTGCAGATTATCAGCGGGGACAAAAGCGCTCCAGCATTCCATCAATGATCGATACAATACCGCTGGGTGCTCATGGATTCTGGCCGCATTAGTACAGACAACATCGCCGTCCAGCAATGCACTGGGCCAATTTCCATAACAACAAAGGAATTACATAACCAGGCCGCGACAAGTTTTTTTTTAGCTTGCCTGATCGGGAAGGCCATGCCATAAATTTACTTGCCCGAATTAGATTAACACTTGCCCAAGATTTCTCGGAATCCACGATTATTATGGTTATGTAATTTAGGCCCACTGCATGCATGCAGTCTTTTATTGGGCCCCCAAAATAGTTGCGCTTCCAATTACATGCCTCTTAAAAATAGGGTCGGTAGATTGGAATTTTTTTGGAGGGGGGGTCAATTTTTTTTATCTTGATTGAATGGCATGAACGGGGACCACAGCTTCCAAAATTATCTCAAAAAGTGATGAACACCTGTCTTAATCTATGTAAACATTTCTACAGGCGACAATTCACAAGAATTATGAGCAATTCACAAAGTGTGACTCAGGCAATCACGATGGCAAACTGGCCAACAATGTATCGCGTGGTAAGCGTGTGTGAGGCATCCAGACCAGTGGGCGAAAAACCTTGTACCGCGGTAGGAACTTTGTTGAAAGACGCCCGCTTCAAGTACGAGCAAATCAAACTCAAATTAAACTCATGAACACAGAAAATACACACATAAATAAGAGGCCAAGTTCTGTGAAGGAACTTACAGAAAACCTCTTGAAACAACAATATTTTTGACCTGTGGCTTTAGGGTTGTGTGCATGTGTGGCCGATGTAGAGTAATCAACCGGAACGTACATGTACAGTACATGTATAGACTGGTTCTGGTTGCTACATTTCTTTGCATGGGCGCGGCGCGGCGGGAACCAGAGCAGCTTCGTTTAATGTATTGAGCTGTGGGCACGCATGTTTTCACCACTGCGACAGCGAAATGTGAATGAGAAGTCGTAAAAATAACGGAAGTTTCTTTCCAAAAATTGCAAATGTAAGTACGAAAACATACAAAAACAAGCATTTTAACGTGAAAACAAGTTATTGAAAGATATTTTGTGAAGACAGAAAAGACATCAGCTTTTCTGGACTTGCCCGAACGGGCACACCTAGTTAGAATTTTAATTGCCCAAATGAAAATTTGATTGCCCCGGGCTATCAGACAGGCGATTCATCGCGGCCTATATATAATGCCATACCATGGGGGCTCTTTACTGGGTGGTAGGCAAGGCTGCAATACTCATGAGTCAATGGAGGTTGCCTGTCAGTTTAGACTCGCAACAAGACAGTCATTTGTTAGGGTGCACCCATGCAGTAAATGAAGATATGAATTTTTGAAGAATTTTGAAACTGGAAAATCACAAAAAAAGCACCCGACAGCAGGTCATGCATCCTGCTTACTCCATCCGGCATGAAGTGGATAAAGAGTAAGCAACCAAATTTTTTGAGTATTTGCACATTACAAGTATAATAAGCCTGCAGCTTGAAATTATGCGTTAGTGTTTGTGGCTTCACCCACTTCTCATTGAGTCGTGTAATTTCAAGCCAAAGCCCTAATATTCAGACATGGTCTCACTCTTCTTGCTTCTGAATGAGATACACAGTAAACTTAAATAATGTAAACTGGAAACTATGACATGAATTGGGACATTCAGATAGACTAATTATGGTACCTTGCGCACAACAGTAGCACTAGCGTCCACAGTCGTTGCATGCCATGCCTCATCTGCTGTCTGGGAGAATATAAACACCAAAGCAAGCTGATCAAATGTTCCAGATTTTAATCATGACATTATCATTTTGTAAGAACAAAGGATTCACGTAAGAAACAATTCTATTTCTAATTTTAAAGTAAGTTTTGTTGGATCTGTCTCTCTACCAACTCAGTTCTCCTCCAGTGAATTTTATAAGCTTAGCAGTTCAAAAATTCTGCTGTGGTTTCTTACCTCTGCATAGAGACGTCTGAGTGTGAACCCAAAAGCGAATGGTTCACCTGGTCTTGTGGCAGAGTCCTCATATCGGACGTGGACATTCCTCACATGGAACTGCAACCAAAGTACATGTACGTTGTAGGCTCAAGAATCAGCTACAATCCGACCAAAATAAGTAGGAAAATATTGCCTTGGCTTGTAATACAAATGTCAAATGGAAAAAGCATGTCTACATGTACATGTACCAATACCTGAATGTTGTTGACAATGTTTATTGTCAATCTCTCCGTAAAGGACAGATCTTCAGCTTCTTCTTCTTTACCTGAGAATAAAAAATGCAGCATTTTATAACATGTATTGATGGCAACCGTGGACTTTTACTGAGTGGAACTCATGTTTACAAGATAGAAGTAAAACTTAATGAATATAAAACAAAGATTACAACTAAAGTACATGTGAATGGGAGAGGGTTGATATGAATGGTTTAATGGTATCCACTTTGCTCGAAATGTACTGAAGATCAAAGTGTTAATGAAGCATTTGTACAGTGTACAATATGTACATGTAGGTTATACCTGCCATTTTGAGCCAATCACCTCCATGTACACTGTACAGGCACCACACCATTATTTTCAAAAAGGGCAAGAGTACAAAGTACTTGAACACATCATGCATAAATGTACAATATTTTCTTGTTTACAATATGCTCATATCCATAATGTGCAGCTCCCCTTGATAAAAGCTCATTTATGTCATTCAGGCACATGCACAGAGACATACATGTACATGTAATTTGGTTGATTGACTGGTTAATATCAACACAACTGTATAAACACAATTGTAAAGTAGGGGTGCTAAATTGTAAGACAACTATCGTACCACTGCCTTCCAATTGCAATATCCTATTATTTGTACTTTGACCTTACTTGAGCAGTAAATTGAGCAGTACAGCACAGTATACTCTTGACATAATGAATGTGCACAGGGACAGGTGCAGGTAGGCAAGGATCCTTGAACCAAATACTGAACCCGACAGCTTCCTTAGGTGACAGCTTGACACCTTGTCATATTGAACTTGCAAACACCTGGGTACACAGTAGACACACTGCAATAGACACTTGTCAGATGTGATCTGCAGAGTCTGCAAAACTACCGGTATGCATGGAATAAAACCCAGGCAGAATATTCAATGATTTTCAACAGTTTGGATTTAAGTATCTGACTGAGCTATGGGGTCCTTGACCTACTTTTGACTTTCTGTGTCTTCTTGGCTCTGTCCAGGTCCTCCAGGAGCTTTCTCTTGACAGCATTCTGTAGCTGTCTCTCTCTGGCTTCATCATAGGGTCTGTCATAGACCGGCCCAGCTAGGATCAAGACATCTTCAACAGAGACACTGAGGGGTTTGGAAAATAAGGAGGTCCACTGGATGTCAGCGATGATTCTCCCTGGGCCAAACACACACAAAAAAGCAAATGCTTCCATTCAAGTAACTGATGCAAATGGGCCATCACTGCCCCAAATCTTCACAAAGTCAAACTCCTGAGCTCTGTCATTTCTCAAAGATCATGGAATGCACAGCCCAGCAAATATTGCCTTACAACTGTACAAGGGGTTTCAATAAGGCACCGGTACAATGTATCATTTTATACAATGAACACACTACAGTTTCCCTGCACATTGGATTTGGAGAGAATAGTGGATACTTCCAAGAAAACAAAACAAAAAAAACAATCAACCGACAAATTACTCATACTTTCAAACTAGCCGACGTACAATGTACATGTACATGTATCAAATTGATTACATTATACGCAACCAAGAAATCTGCTGGATAATACAATTAAGGAAGGTCATATTGTAGCAGTGCAAGCACATGTACATATACCTGCCAGAAAACACCATTCACATCACTACTTAAACCCAATCCAGGCCAAAGGAAGCCTAGTACGAAACGAAAAGCTAAAAAATATTGTCTCACTGTTCCATTCTCAGATTCTAATGTCTGTTGATGCATAGACTGAACATGCACGCCCAAGTCAAATGATAACAAATTCTCTTCAAGAAAACTGAACTGCTACATCCAGGACGAGATACAAAATGTGGTGAAATTTATTTTCAGCGAGTGACTTCCGATCTTGGCAAAACCATATGTACACTGAGCACACATTCAATGTTGTACTGCATCCTGTGTGGCACAAGAGCAGGAATCTACCAGACAATGTACTTACCGATGTGTCCTGCCTTGACTTCTATGGGAAGATTCAGCTCATACTGCAGTCAAGCACAATCAACACAATGTAAGCAAGACCTGTCATTTTCGTTGGGAGAGCACGGACATACATGTACATGTACACTGTACCGGTACCCAGTGGTACATGTACTTGTGATTGCTCCCATCAAAGTTGCACTTGACATTTAAAGGTACATGTACATGTACAGCCTACATGTGGTTTGTAGTTTGCAAAAAAGTAACTACCGGTAAATTATTGTTGAAAAGCATACTTGGTTTAATCTTCCACTGACCATGAATTTGAAGTAGGCCTACATGTACATTGTAGTACATGATGGACAATTTTAGTGAGGTTTCACTAGACACTCCTCTTGCCTCCTTTACTGACGGGAAGGATTTTGTATAAGGCAACTGTTGTAAAACATTCATGACACCGACTCTGTACAATGTGCAATACCGGTCATGTACAAAATGTATAAAGATCCATCACAAAGTAATTATCAAAAACCTGCAGGCCTTCATACTGATATATGTATTATACATGTTCAAGCCATTTCAGTCACTGTTCTGCTCATTATTTTGTACTTTCCTTATTGAGCATCTTGTCCAATATGTTTTAACCTTCAAACGACCTCTGCAAGTGCAACCAATAATACTGTTCTGCTCTGAAGTTTATGGGAAAATATAGCACATCAATGCAGCCAGACAATTGATGCTACACTGTTTGTTTTGCACCATATCTCTGCTGCTTAGGCAGAATTAACATTTAGAGTAAAAGCACAGGCAAGACATAAACACTTCAGTGAAGTCAACTTACCAATGCCTCAGGCTTAAGTTCCAAGTCTGTAAGCTCCAAGCTTCCTGATAATCCAACAGAAAAACAAGGGACTGAAACTGAAGGCAAGTGTGTTTTGAATAAGATCACCAACTGTAAATTCCCAAACTGACATTTCAGAAGTGACAAGTGATCTGAAACTGCTGCACTCATGGTAAAAATCAGAGACTAGAGTTGGACTAAAGTCACACACACTGTGCATGTTTTGATTGAAAAAAAAAAGCTGAGAAACATGGGCTGGAGCCTGGTACCGCAGGATAAATGCATAAGGTACTGCATGTATGGGATACTGATAAAAGATGGAAGATAAATCTCCATGGCTTAACACAGTACATGTTTTACTGTTTTGTAAAATTAAGTTTTTAGAAAAATTTAAGTACTCAGCAAAGTACTAGTACAAGTACATGTACGTACTGCATACGGTACATGTACTAAGTGTACACATACATGTACATGTACATACCGGTACATGTAAATGTACACACACACATGTCAGAACGTTTTGGTAGTCTAGATTTGAAGTTTTAATCTTTTCCAATCTTACCTTTACAATTTTACAATTTACTTCACTCATAACAAGTTGAATATTTTGCACTAAGAATTACATGCACATGAACTGCGTGTATTGTACCAACTTCAGGCAAATGTGAATGTTAAGCAAATTACATGTACATGTAATTAATAAAACACTTGCAGCAAACTTTACTCACTTGGTTGAAATGTATTCAGCAAATATCTGACCTAACCTCATTAAAGTGCATTTGTGTTCACTTCTGTGCCAATTGTTACTAACTACATGTACCTTCCAAGCATGACCAGCCCTTCAGCCATTAGGCCTACAGTATCAGTACATGTATGTTGTACATGAACATGTGTATCCTACCCACATTCCCTTGCTCACATACATGTACATGTACCGGCACATACAATGGCTTTTCCAGGTACATGTATGTAGAACTACGGTATCCTTCCGGGCAATTTTTAAAGGATGTGTCATCAGGGTGATCATGAATATTTGAACTTCTGATATCCACTGCCATGATGCAGGTTGCAGTTAATCCTCATTATCATGAAAGTTTTGTGCTGAGTCTTTCTCAGCCACATGAAGTTAATGGCATGCAGCATAAACTACATGTACATGTACCTGCAGTACACATGTACATGTACAGTACATGTGTACATGTATGTACATGTATGTACCGGTACACATACCGGTAGGATTACCCACATACATGTACATGTACCGTAATGCTCCAGAGTAGAGTGTTTGTTATGAACTGCATGTACTTGGTCTCTATTACATGTACACTGTTCACATGTTGCAATGGGGAGAGCTACATGTACATGTACCTGTATATGTATATGGTTTCTGCCAATCCACAGCTGAATTACCTACGCAGTAAACTAGTTAATGAGAGGGATTAGGTACTGGAAACTTAAGATGATGTAATAAGACTGCAGAAGATTGTGAAACCTAAATAAAACACATAACGGAGTAAATTCTTTAGAAGGGGTTGGATTTTAGGTTTTAGGCATAATTTGCCAGGGCAAGAGGCAGCTGCATGTACATACCAGGGTACACACAGTATGTACATGTACATGTATACATGTATGTGCCAGTATGCATGTAGGTATGTCAGTAATCAGCAGTTATCATCACCTGTACATACATGTAGTTATGTCAGTAATCAGCAGTTATCATCACCTGTACATACATGTAGTTATGTCAGTAATCAGCAGTTATCATCACCTGTACACACATGTAGTTATGTCAGTAATCAGCAGTTATCATCATCTGTACATACATGTAGTTATGTCAGTAATCAGCAGTTATCATCACCTGTACATACATGTAGTTATGTCAGTAATCAGCAGTTATCATCACCTGTACATACATGTAGTTATGTCAGTAATCAGCAGTTATCATCACCTGTACATACATGTAGTTACATGTATGTCAGTAATCAGCAGTTATCATCACCTGTACATACATGTAGTTATGTCAGTAATCAGCAGTTATCATCACCTGTACATACATGTAGTTATGTTAGTAATCAGCAGTTATCATCATCTGTACATACATGTACATGTATGTACATGTATGTCAGTAATCAGCAGTTATCATCATCTGTACATACATGTTGTTATGTCAGTAATCAGCAGTTATCATCATCTGTACATACATGTACATGTAGTTATGTCAGTAATCAGCAGTTATCATCATCTGTACATACATGTACATGTAGTTATGTCAGTAATTGGCAGTTAATTGTCATCATCTGTACATACATGTACATGTACATGTACATGTAGGTACATGTATGTCAGTAATTGGCAGTTTTCATCCTCTGTACATACATGAAGTTATGCTGTGATCGACGTCCATGGTACCCGGTATATTGCTATCATCTTTGTATATATCATGTACAGTACCTGAGGGTGCCATTTGCCCCAAGCATGCCAAGGGTGTACAAAAAATCATATACCCCATCATAGGCATGACAGCAGGCAACGATTGTTTTGTTATACATGTACCAAGATAACTGATCACAAAAATGGGAGGGAACAATATCAGAGTGAAATATACATGTACCAGTATTTCATTGCAGAACGACATTTCATTGATGAAGTTGTTACCAATAGCAAAGCATTTGGTTGAACAAATTCAGCTAAATTAAATAGTTGATAGGAAGTACATGTGCACGGTATTGCATGTATCATTTTGGTTGGCATTTCTAAAGAAATCTTCGAGTGAGCTGTTCAGTTCTGTTATTTGCTTATAAATTAATCTCTTCCTGTTAAGAAACACAATTTGCAAACTGTTCGCACAAAGAATGTTCCATATTTTTCTTCATGCTTATGCGCCCCTATTCAAAAATCAAATTTCTGATCCCTTCTTTTGAACAAAAGGAAATCTCTTCTTTGGAACCAACCGGCTGTCATCTCTGCTGACATTACTACATGTACCGGTACAGTGAAATTACAGCAAAATAGGCTGAACAAAAAAGTGACCCATGCCACATCTCGCAAAATTCACAAAGTACCTACGTAGCTACAGCTTTGTAACCAAGGTCACACTAACACACCTACATGTACAGTATACTAGTAGTAACAGCATAAACAGAATGAAAGAGACACTTTCAGCCTTGGAAAGATCAACGTAATGTCTCCCTTGGGATATGAACATCACTAATGGCTACAGTATCCCTCAAGTACCCATACCAGTACTCCTAACCAGATGCGCATTTGTAGCAAATAACATGATCATCAATGCTTGACCAATAAAAATTCACAATCTACATGTATTACTGTGGTACCGGTACCGTACATGTACAGTCTAGCAGTCTCTTACAAATCGTAGGACATGAGACATGTACATGTACATCTTGTCTGTTGTGGAGACTGATGGGAGCAAATTTTCATCCCCGCAACTCAGTACCTACATGTACCGGTACATGTACCGGTAACAAAGCAAGCATCTCTTTAACCTGGGGAAGGTCTACATGTACCGTACACATGTAGCGGCACCAGTCCATGTCTGCCAGGATACATGTACATGTACATGGCATATCTACATGTACATAATCTGCCCCATGTACCGGTACATGTACCGGTAACAAAGCAAGCATCTCTTTAACCTGGGGAAGGTCTACATGTACGATGTACACATGTAGCGGCACCAGTCCATGTCTGCCAGGATGCATGTACATGGCATATCTACATGTACATAATCTGCCCCATGTACCGGTACATGTACCGGTAACAAAGCAAGCATCTCTTTAACCTGGGGAAGGTCTACATGTACCGTACACATGTAGCGGCACCAGTCCATGTCTGCCAGGATGCATGTACATGGCATATCTACATGTACATAATCTGCCCCATGTACCGGTACATGTACCGGTAACAAAGCAAGCATCTCTTTAACCTGGGGAAGGCCTACATGTACCGTACACATGTAGCGGCACCAGTCCATGTCTGCCAGGATACATGTACATGGCATATCTACATGTACATAATCTGCCCCATGTACTGGTACATGTACATTAGACCTTTTATGCATAGAAATCCAACCTGTCAATGAGCACTATATACATGTACAATTGTACGTGTGTGTACCAAAATGTAATTTGTATCTGGTGCCTTTTCCTGTCAATGAATTAAAATTTAATTATCTGGCATACTGGTACATGTACATGTACAATGCCTTCATGATTCTATCACAAACAAACAATATTACAAAGGCTGTCAATATGCATGACGAAGAGCTGGAGTATTGGTCCTCTGCTGTTTTCCAGATGTTATAAGCAAAAACCACTTGTAAGAAGAGCAATTATACATAAACAGGTACCGGTGCCGGTATGTACATATATGGTACAAGCTACAATACGGTACATGTGTGTGTCTGTGACCATACGGTCGCCATGGCCCTAATTTTGCCACTTATTGTCAAATCTGATTGATTTTTACACTTAGTAACAAAATAAAGGAACTGTACTGTCCTCGGACATTGAATGGACTGCATGTATACATGTTTAGTACATGCAGTAAATTAATGTACTCTTTTTAAACGTACATTTACACTACATATACAGTACATTCAATTGATTCATTAATTACATATGTATTTAAAGAAAAGCACTCCAAAAAATCCATTGTCCTATTTCACAAACTTGCACAGCAAATTTATGCAAGTGTATAAATCATGCATCTGTGCTTTGGTAGTCCAAAAGTGTTATGTCAAAAGCACATACATGTACATGTACAGTGTATGTAAATGTACAGTAAATGTATACGGTACACGCGCCAGTATCCTGAGCATGTACATGTACATGTAGGTATATACACAAAGCAGGTACATGTACATGTAATTGGCATGGTGTTATACGTATACAGCATTTATTACATGTTACTTGGAACAGGAACAAAAAGTTTCCACATGGCTGAAATCCAGGATCAGATGTTTATGAAACCAGAATTACATGTAAACCCATGCGTAATGTTATGAATACATCAATGGTCATCAATCAGGGCTCTGTGATAGTCATCAGTTCTGGTACGGTACATATACATGTACATGTATGAGGTCTGAAAAATTGATTGGTTATAAACATGAATAATTTCTGCATGTGATACCAGTATGTTTGAGAGCTAGAAAATGGGCTGAGTAGATTACTTGAGGATGGGTGGCAGTGCAGGGGGGAGGGGGAAGAGGGGTGTCATGCAACTGTATGAACTCAATCTGATCCAGCTACCAGAAGGCTACTGGTATAACATGATGAGGAGAGGATTACATGCAAGATACTTGAGGATGGGTGGCAGTGTAGGGGGGGAGGGGGAAGAGGGGTGTCATGCAACTGTATGAACTCAATCTGATCCAGCTACCAGAAGGCTACTGGTATAACATGATGAGGAGAGGATTACAAGCAAGATACTTGAGGATGGGTGGCAGTGCAGGGGGGTGGAAGAGGGGTGTCATGCAACTGTATGAACTCAATCAGATCCAGCTACCAGAAGGCTACTGGTATAACATGATGAGGAGAGGATTACAAGCAAGATACTTGAGGATGGGTGGCAGTGTAGGGGGGAGAAAGAGGGGTGTCATGCAACTGTATGAACTCAATCTGATCCAGCTACCAGAAGGCTACTGGTATAACTTGATGAGGAGAGGATTACATGCAAGATACTTGAGGATGGGTGGCAGTGTAGGGGGGGAGGGGGAAGAGGGGTGTCATGCAACTGTATGAACTCAATCTGATCCAGCTACCAGAAGGCTACTGGTATAACTTGATGAGGAGAGGATTACATGCAAGATACTTGAGGATGGGTGGCAGTGTAGGGGGGAGAAAGAGGGGTGTCATGCAACTGTATGAACTCAATCTGATCCAGCTACCAGAAGGCTACTGGTATAACATGATGAGGAGAGGATTACAAGCAAGATACTTGAGGATGGGTGGCAGTGTAGGGGAGGGAGAAAGAGGGGTGTCATGCAACTGTATGAACTCAATCTGATCCAGCTACCAGAAGGCTACTGGTATAACATGATGAGGAGAGGATTACATGCAAGATACTTGAGGATGGGTGGCAGTGTAGGGGGGGGAGGGGGAAGAGGAGTGTCATGCAACTGTATGAACTCAATCTGATCCAGCTACCAGAAGGCTACTGGTATAACTTGATGAGGAGAGGATTACATGCAAGATCAGGGTAAAAACTTTGAAAAAAACAGGGTCTACAGTACAACGCTACAGGATCACGATAGGCATACAGGTAGCACAATGTATTTTTGGAAAAGGATCTCAGTAAAAAACCAAAAGCAAAACGAAACAGGTACATGGATTTTATGCATGAGCATTTGTACCCTAGAACTTAATTGATTGCAAATATGACAACATTTAACAATCGGTATACTGTATTGTGGTGAAATATTTGACTTTCCATACATGTACCGGTACCATACATGTACATGTACTCGGTACCAGTTGGCCTACTACCGTATGCCATCTGATTTTGTTCATGTTACACAACACAGAGTATGAAGCCTCAAAATAATGATCATGTACACTGTACGTACAGATACATGTACATGTACATGTACGTATACATGTACCAGGTATGACATACATGTACACGTACATGTACACGTATGGTCCCGGTACATGTCCTTGTCTTATACAGGTACATGTACATGTACACTGTACATGTATACATGTACATGTACCGGTACAGGAGGACCTATACAATGCTTATGTATTAGTACAAATGTACTGTACATGTATCTTCAGTATTTCAATCAGATTCTTGCACTCCATTTTGAATCGTTACATTTTATGATACAAAGATCAATTAAATGACACACAATATGAATGCACCTCAAGCTACATGTAGAGGCGGCCTGGAACACATCCTTTAGAAGGTTGTTATAAATGTACAGAGAATCTGAACCAATCAGAGTACTGCCCTGAGAATCTAGATCTGCTCATATGTTGTATACTAAACTGAAAAAGAATTCTGCATGTCGGTAATAGAATGGTCAATCCGCTTGCGTGATGATCCCTACCAATTACATGTACTGGCCACAAAGTCTAATCTCAGAGTAGATCTCAGGGAAGATCTCAGAGTAGGATCGGCAAATGGTACATAAATGTACGTGTACCTACATGTACATTGTATATATGTATCTGCCTCCATGATACATGTAAGTAGATCTTAGTTGTATGGTGGGATCGGGCCTATGGTACACATGTACATCAGGACAGGATCACAGTAAGTCAGATCAGGATCAAGGTACAGTAGGATATTGTACAATGTTGTACATGCACTGATGCCGGATCAAGGTTGATTTTAGAGTAAGTACAGTACTGTACATACATGTACATCTCTGGGCAGGATCACCCGTCTCAGGGCAGAATCACAGTACTGGTACATGTAGATTTCAGCTACATGTACATGTACATGTAGATCAGCATGATCAGGGTAGCTCAGGGTGGGATCGGAGGTATACGCGTACAAATAGCCATACAGGTAGCTTGTATACATGTACACGTATACATGCACGTCTCTGGATCAGGGTACGTGTACATGTACATTTACATGTAGATATCAGGATGGGCATGTACATGTACAGTGTACATGTATGTTTCCTTCGTCAACTTAGTTTTGTTTATTGTCTACACTGCAAGTACAGTGTACACCAGTGAGCTTTTGTGATGTAAACGAGCCATCTGATGGATTATTTGGTTATGATATCATACATGTAATCAAATATGCAGGAGCCTTTTTCGAGCAGTGAAATTTCATTTATCATCACTGTTCCAGATATCCGCCATGACCTCCCTCATTACATCAGACAGTGGGAATTAATTCACTGCTATTCACTTCAGGAAAAGTGAATCCCCAAGTAGAACATTACATGTATCTAATGGTCCATATTTTGAGGAACCTGCCTTGTACACATGTAGTCCATAAAAAATATGTTATTCAGTTCACCATGGAGCAGGAACAAGACGGTCGCATTGCATTCTTGGATGTCGAGGTTTCAAGATCACAAGATGGCACCCTATCCCGCACAGTGTATAGGAAGCCAACACACACCGACCGCTACCTAAACAACCGGTCTTTCCACCATCCCAGCATCAAGGCCTCCGTCAACAGAACCCTCGTGCGCCGAGCATACAACATCTGCGACCAAGACCACCTGCAACTGGAACTTCATCACATCTCCACAGCACTACAGCGGAACGGATTCAAGTCAAGACAGATCAAGACCCAAGACCCTAGACCCCCTCCAGACCAGCGGGTCTCCTATACCCAAGGTCAACCCATTAGGCACATTAGTTCTGTCACCCTCCCCTACATAGGCAATACCTCCCACCGGATCCAGCGCATCCTTCTACACCATGGCATCAAAGTCTTCCATACCGCCCCCAACAAGATCCAAGCAGCTCTCCAGTCACACAAGGACAAGCAAGACCCCAAGACCAAGCCAGGCGTCTACAGGATCCCCTGCGAATGCGGCAAGGTGTATATCGGCGAGACTGGCAGAGATCTCACCACCAGACTCAACGAACACCGAGCCCATGGACGACGGGGGGATCTCGAGAAATCTGCCATCATCAAGCACTCCAGCACTGAAGACCACCAAGTCCACTGGCAACAAGCCCATCTCATTGCCAACATAGAACAATGGTATCCACGCCGTGTTCGTGAGGCAATTGAGATTTACAAGAACAGAACAGTTCCGCAAGACACAGGCTTCATCTTCAGTGACATCTGGCGCCCCATCCTCAACCCTTCTTAGCTCGCCTTATGGGTCATCTATACCCCTTGGCACCCTGACCCAGTTCTTCCTTTAGTCTGCCTATGGGTCCTCTATACCCTTAGCACCCATGTTTACCAATCCACACCCCCAACAGTACTGCCACACCTGAGTAAGTTTACCGCCACGCATCACCGAGCCAGCCTAATCCCTTCTCCAGACTTCCCGCCTTCACGCATCATCAGACTAATCCCTGTCTCCAGAATCCTCCACCAGACTACTTAAGCTCCACTCCCAGTCAGTATCTGGCATTCTCCTGATGACGAGCAGAGCATACTGCTCGAAACGTCGAGTACCACTGGTTCTTTTCAGAACCGCAAATACTCACAAAAGAGATACGTCCATGGAGCTACCGCAAACCTACTTTCTATTGTACCTATTCACCATGCAAATCTTCAAGACTTAACTTATTTCTGTTTGATTCTGGGGTCCACTATTCTGGCCGCTTTTGACTTTTTGCCGTTAGTGCATTTACAAAAAGGTGATAATTTGCACTGTGCTAGAATTCAAGTCATATCGCTTTTATTTTACAAAATGAGTTTATTGATAGGTTTATTTTATTGGTTTTTGTTATCCCACCACCACAGTACTTTTCCAAAACATTAAGAAATAACTGGTGTACCAACTAAAAGCACACATCCCCACTGGCCATTTGAAAGTGAATAGTAGGGTTGTTATTTTGGTCATGTGTAGAGTCAACCATTTACATAACAGCCAATTAACTGACATTAAAAGATTAAAAGACAGACATAAAGCAGCGACTTCATTGGTTTGTGTTGTTACATGTAAGTGTACATGTACATATGTACGGTACATATACTACCGGTAGTAGGAAAGTGAAAATCTGTGATGTCTATGGGAAATAACATCCAGCAAATGCTTAGAACTATTGTCGGCAGTGTCTGATCCAGCTGTTGGTGTGGGGGAGGGGCCAAATTTGCAAGCGGATTTTGATTCGGGTTAATTCAAATGAGAAAAGTTTATTCTTGCTTTATTTCAGTGTGATGTTTTCTTAGGGTTTTGGTGCCTGATGACTTTCTTACCTACATGTACACTGTACATTCTTTGTAAAAGAAAGAAAATCTATGAAGGGCATTGCCATAAAGTTGCCAACCCCTCACCCCCGACATACCCGGTAAGCATGACATTTGAAACGGGCCTTAGACAGTAATCTATAAGGACTGTTTCAGAAGTGAATTTTGCAGCTTTTGATTCAGAGTAAGACATCTATTAGACCTAGTGGAAGAGAAAGACTCTTATCGCCCACCCATGTCCAAATACAGAAGGCAATTTGTAAGGTCTGAGTTGTCCAAATTACTCGGGCTTCAACCTATTCATATTCAAAGCACATCGTTGAAATAGTACTCAATAGAAGCCTTGTTGAAATTGTGTTCATCAGCAAAGTACAGGGTCAAAACACACAGCTGTAGTCCCCTAGGTCCATCCACAGAGATCACAGTACTGATTTCTAACCGTGTGGCACACACGCTTTACAGCCGTAGACAATCACTGGGCTATCGCAGGGCCCCAGCATGAAGGTCCCTGTAGTGAAGTTGGGGCCCGGTTGGAGACGTAGGCTGATGGACCCTTATGGGTTTTCCCCTTCAATCAGTAGACACTTTTCACACTTCAGCCTCTCAATCCAGGTCAATGCAGGTTGAACTCAACCGTGGGCGAGCCCACAGCTGCCCTGGGTTGAAAATTGAATTTTTCAACCGTGCATTTAACCCAGCATACATGTAGTTTCACACTTGTTTCGTATGAATTAGGCTTATCGGGGTGAGTTCAACCCAGAAATGAGCACAAACAATTTTCAACCCGGGTTGAAAATCTCAATCCTGGTCCGGAGCAGGGTTGAGTTCAACCCGGGTTGAAGTCAATCTCGGGATTGACGCAGGATTGGAGCAGGGTTGAAAATTTTCAAGTGTGAATTGCTGCCGGTTTTCAACCCTGTGTCAACCCTGTGTCAATCCCGAGATTTGTCTAGTGTGAAAAGGCCTATACATACATACACAGTTACATGTATTCGTAATGTACAGTACATGTACACATATGGAGAACTTGTGTCTGCATGGTGCAATATGCTGTCAATACGAGGTGTCAACAAGCAATCATCCAATTGTTGGAAGACCACCTCATGAATATTTCACATGAAATTTACAAATTCTGGACTACCGGTACATGTATGACTACTTGTATGTCACTGAAGAAGTGACTATAACATGTACATGGTGAGTGTAATCTTTACATATGTTTGCATGCCGGATTACATGTACACTGTTGTTGCACTATTATGAAACCGAAACCGAATTTCTTTCCTAGAAAAGTCTTGAGACAGCCAGCTCGTGTACATGAACAATTCAACTATAAACAAGCACATCTCATAAAATGTGGAGATTGTAATTTAAAACAAAAACTGCCAGATGCATTTTCAGCAAATTGTAATTTTGACATGTTTAAAGCAAACTGCATGTACATGTACATACCGGGACAACATGTACCGGTATGTATTTTGTACCGTCATGAGTACCGAGATGACTACCGAATCGTGTAAAAGGCATTCGCACAAGAACCGGCGCCTGAACCAACGCGCATGTACATGTACATATATACATGTACGTGTACCGGTACCCCATTCATTTGCACTGTACTTTCTGGTTCTAAATAACGTCATACTTTGGTACACAGACCACTCTCATTTTGACAACCAGTTTTATGGGCAGCCAAAGTTTACAGAAATATCACCTTTTGGTCGGTTTTCAATTTTACTTCCAATTTATTCACAATGGACATTTGTCCCATTAATTTAAATTTTCATTTAAATACATGTTCATGTACTGGTAGGATTCAGTATTTTAAGAGAACAAGACATGTATTATCATTTGGTGTTTTGATAACTGCGGAGTTTCAACACTTTGTGAATTATCCTTTTAATTTTGTAATGACATCCACTTACGTACACTGTATACATGTATTTATTAAGCAGCCACTTGAAGGAAAAATGTGTCTGTGATGTCAAATAGCAGACCCATCTCTAGTGAAATGCAGTCAAGTCAATTCTACACATTATACTGTACATGTACATGTACTGGTAGGTCTCCAGCAGTTTGAAGTCTCCACTTGATTAACAAAAGACCCAGCAAATTCATTGGCTTTATTGATTTATGTACATGTGTACATATGCATTTGTCTGAGTGCAGGTCTATGAGCAAGACACCAAGTGCTGCTGTGTACACAATGGCAAATCGAATGCACAGTGATTGGACGGTAATGAATGACAAAACTGATATATGGCCACAGGGAAGTTTCATGTTGAATCATTCACAGGAATATCCCATTGAACTTCAAGACCTGATTACCATCTTTGTTTGATACATGCAGCTACCGGTAGGACATGTACAACATGTACCAGTATGTGTCTGCAGTACTGTGGCAACTCTGACGGTTTGTGACGGTTCCAGCAAAAGAAGGTTTTTTAATGAATCACAGCATGTCCTATGGTCGTACACATGGATAATGTACATGTACATGTTCTTCAAGCATAGAACATGCAAACAGCAGAACCCTAGGGGCACACTGAACATGTACTGTACTTACCAAGGAAAACAGGAAGGCAAGGAGGATAATTTTTAACCAAACTAACCCCAAGGTACGTGTATGCATACCGACTGATTTCTCAGCCCAGATGTGTGTTTTTTAATTTCCAGGTCATCAGAGACTGTGTACATTGTACATGTAAGGCTACATGACGTGTACATGTATAAATACATGTACATGTATGTGATGTACAGGTATACAGTACATGTACATGTACATGTAGTTAGATGTACATGTACATGTACATTACTGTACCGTCCGGTACATCCACTAACATCACGCCATGTGCATGCATGTTCAAAATGATAAAGTGTACATGTACATGTATGGATGTACAGTACATGTACATACATGTACAATGTATGTGTACATGTGAACATGCAGGTACATGTACATTGTATACATGTGTACCCCGGGTACTGTTGTACTGTACATGTACACTGTGCCTATCATTAGTCAGCATGCATGGATAAATTTATACATGTACATGTACATGTTCCGGTAAGGCATATGTGCACATGTTCATACATTGTACCAGTGCATACCACTGCTATGAACATATTGCGAATCCACATGACTGTACATGTACATGTACATCAGCATGTACCAGTACAGTGTACATGTACACTACATGTACTGTACATGTACCGGTACATGTATATCCACTGTTTATTTGAAAGCTTAAGAAAATAATTTACCAGCAAGAAGAATGCAATCATGTGTTAGTGCAGTAGAGTTAGAGCCAATGATTTTCCACGATTACCGAAAATTTCCCACTACGAATGGCTTGAAAAGTAAAGAGAACTTTCCACACAGTACTATAAATAAATGCCTACCAACATGACCAAACCCTTTTCAAATGCTTGCTTATAATGAACCGGGAAACATGCTACATGTACATTGCACCACTCCACCACATGATTGGGTCGTCCCGCAGTTGCAAGCGCTATGGCATGTGTGAACCCCATGGTTGCAGCGGCAGCCGGCACAGCGCAGCGGCGCAGTATGCGTTCACACGTGCGTGCACCGTACTTGCAACAAAATCAGGCACAACAAGTTCATACTGACATACCGTACATGTATGCTTATTGCACATGTGGGACATTCGGTGTTCGGTCTGAGAATCCGCATAGACTCCTTGAGATAAGGGTAGTAAGTACTAAGGGTCACTCCTTTAACGTTTAACCGTAAAAACAAAAAAAAACCAATTCGTTTAGAGATACATGTAACTAACAGTTGGAGCTTTTACAAAGTTCAATAGACGCAATCTGGGTTAATTTTTATTTTCAAACGATGCTGCGAGAGTGTCTTTACACTTCGAAACACTTCAGCACCTGGTCAAATCAAAGAACTTTTTGATAACTCGAAGTCGGCTAACTTGGAACTCCGCTTTTCTCAAATACATTCTTCATTACCACTGAAAAAATAGCAGATTCTTTGTGGTAGTGGCGTGATGACCACACTGGATGGAGGAAGCTTTGTGTGTGCCGTGGCAATAGCCTTGATGCAGCCGCCCACTCAACTTCAGCACAGGCGCGCCGCTCACATGGTGACTGTCCAACCACAACCAATACTTACGGCACCAAGAGAGATGCGTCCCCGTCACGGTGCTACAAATGTGCTTTTTGTGTAGCCAAATCTCACTTGAATAAAAAGGGTTAAAATTTACTTTCTGGTATTTTTTATGGTGTATTCTGTCTGTACATGCATCATATTAATTCCATTATCCATTTTAATTTTGAAGACAGACAAAAGCGTAAACAGACCGTACTTAGTTTTTGAGGAAGCAGAAAAAGTTCTTAGAGCTAGCCAGTCTAGCCTAAAAGTACCTTGTCCAAGATTTAATTTGTCTAAACATTGAACAAAAATATTCAGCTGTTTTAATACTTAATATCATGATTTTATCTGAATTTGATGCCAATACACCCAAAATTACATGTACCTGGGAAGAAATGATTATTTTCAAGTGGCTTGGCAAGTCCCAATGAAAGAAAATCTAGAATAAATCCACCCCAGCTCTGCAGAAAAAGAAATCTCCAGAGGAGTGATTGACAGCTCTATTATTCCGTTAGACACAATAATTTTTAAGTATTTGGGGCTGGGTCACATATCTTTGAAGATGCCCACATGCACTTCTAGAAATCCTCAGCCAATTACCCGTAGTTAGTTGATTCTTTGCAACCAAAGCAGCCACTGGTAGGATTGTTACACTTGGGCAGTCCCAGATTTATGTCACTGTTGCCAAGAAACAGTATTACCATGGACAGACCTGGGCCCCCTGGGGCAGCTAACTGGACCCTGCCTGGCCCCCAGCCAGGCTTTCTTTCAGTGGTGAAGGATTACCACTTTGTTGTACAGCCCAGGATAAATTAAATAATGGTCCTTCACCTCCTTTTCTTGACATTAATTTATGGCAAATAGCGTACCAAACAGACATTTTCTAGGCCTCCAAATTTATAAACAACTTCTTCCAAAAACCTTTCGTCTTTTTTTGAAGAAAATATTCTGCTGAACAGGCCAAATGAATTCCTCATAATTGCACAGTGATAAATTCCATCCATCTCCCCTCCGTTCTCTTTTTTTTTTTGAAAGTCCTACGCCCTCAATCAGCATACATGTACACTCAGAAAACCCTAAGTCTGCATTGTTGTTGAGCTACATACATGTACATTGTACCTGCATTAAATAACTCACTTGTTAGGCAGAAACAGAGCAGACATGCAGCGGCCTTTGTTTTTATGTTGGTCGAATGGTTAAATGGCAAATTGAAATGCTGCTAACTGTTTAGCAAATAAAACGTAAATTCCAACCCTTAGTTAGTACTGCATGTTAAACAGTTGGAAACATTAAGAGTATTTCCAAACAATATTTGTTTCTTTTCCTTTTTTCCGGGGGGTGTATTATGGTTGGGTAAATGGTTTCCATGTACCGGTATCTTTTAAACCTTGCTCTCCTTTTTCATGCTTACAAAAGTATGAGGATGAAACGGGATTTAAATTTCTGAAACAGAATTCGGGACTTGGCGAAATGGAAAAATAACAATTTTCGAAACGGAAAATCATTGGCTATATACAGTTCATAACAGGCTTGTTCACAGCCATATCTAGGACTAACCTGGGCACGGGAACTTATTAATTAATGAAATCATACATGTACGGGGCTGTACACTGTATGTGACCATCATGGTCTTTCTCTCATTAGCATGATGAACTCTGCTAATAGGGTCCACATTGCAGGCTTGCAAACAGCAATACATGTATACAACTCTGCATAAAATGCTGCTTCAGATTACAACCTTGTACATGTATAACTTCACATACGTCAGTACATTTGACAAACTTATGTTGATTACAAAAGCTACATTTACATGTACATGTAGCTGGATATTTACACTGTAATCGTGTTCATACATGTATGTACTGCTCACTTATAAATTTGCTGATCTAAAATTACTACAATTTACAGACATACGTTACTATTTAAACTTAGAAAAATTTATGAACGCATTACATGATTGTTTTAATTCATGTTCTGTGCTATCATTTGAACTGCATTGTCTTTGTTGAGTTATTTGGTTGAACGAAAACACTTAATTATGAAGTTTGTTTTCTAATATTAAATTTTTTACAGAGGTGTGTCATTGTTCATATGTACCGATAAATGTACACGCTCATGTACACAAACTGGCATAATTCAGTCACTTATGCATGTCCCCCCCCCATGAGTGACCAGAAGGGGGTTTATTTCCCTTGGCCTTTGGCCTGGGGGAGAAAGGACCCTGTACATGTACAGTCAATGGGGATGCACCTACATGTACCACGTCTACATATACATGTACACACATAGGACATGCACCAGTGACCTCTTAGCCAGTCCATATACATGTACATGTACGTGTACATGTATACTAGAATAAACACATGAACAAAACACATTACCACTGAAGATGCCGAGATTCAGGTTTTCGCTGTCCAAATTCTGCACATATTTGCCCAAGTACTTGTTGAGCAGGCCAGCGATGATTGATTCCAGCACCATGGTGGTCACTCAGTCTGGTTACTCAGTTCATTAGAACAGCCACGAGTGATACACCATCCTCACAGCTCAGACTGAAGGGATGTGCATGTATGCAGTCACTCAGCTCAACCTCAGAACATCTGGAGAACGTGCAATAAACCATAAATATGTACCGGTATCTTGCTGTGTTACATTCATTACAGACAACAAAAAATAGAGAGGCCGGGCCTAATCTTACACAGCTGTGCATGCCATGAAAGTAAGTATTAGGATAAAAATGTGCATTAAAAAGAAAGTGGCAGTTAAAACATGTCATCCAAAATATACATGTACAGCACTGACAAAGATGTTGTGAGTATTGACTGTCCATGTACAGTACATGTACATGTATGCTTGCTACAGAGCTCTGTCAAGTAGTGTCTGTTTTCATTATGAGTCCAGCAGGAGTTACTGATTGCATGACTTGCTGCAGAGCATGTTTTATCTGCTGTGCCATGGTACTCAGGTGGTTTTATGAATTATTCATCAGGTACTGTCCCCCACCAGATGTTTTACATGTACATGTATTTGCCCACAAGCAGCCTCAGGAACATGTAGCAGTACATGTACATTGCACCCTACATACCTCTAACAACATCAACAAGTTCGTATATATATGGACATGTACCTGTCCCCCAGAGTGAAATACACATCTATCTTTTCAGGGGGAAAATCTTCAGTTTCAGACACTGGGCTGGAAGACTCAGAAACACGTACATGTACGTTGGGTACATGCACGTAATGTTACCCGTAATGTGTGTATCCGTACATGTACATAATGTATGTATTTTCTTAACTGTGCAGCAACCAGCTGCCCATTCCCGTGCATTAATTGACTGACAATTCAAGGTTTGAACAATACAAGTGACTGCTTGTCACAGATTTACCGAAGGGAATACTGATACAACTAAGGAGGTACAGCTTCCATACACTTCCATTAAAATTGATTGGTTCTGAACATATTCAAAACCAATCAACTCTAATGGAACAATCTTTAAGAGGACTTGTCAAATTTACTGTGAATGTTATTTTGTGAAGGATTTTAGCTCTATACATGTACCTGTATGTACATGTACATATTTCACAATCTCCACCCTAATTTTCTATGCATTTTCCATGTAAATGTACCCGGTTGCTTGGAATATTCCTCAAGTATGATACTCAGTCATGTCAGTATATAAGACATATCAGAAATCAGATGAGGCACCGCTAGTTCCTTGGTGCATTTATGTAATAATGTAATCCTCAGTACATTGAACTGTTGAAATACTGTAAATAAAGTGTACCGGTGCATACGTTGCTGGGAAAATTATTTCTTGACTTACCAGTATGCATTCTGGGTGTGTTAGAATCAATTAAAATATCTACATGTACCAGTACATGTATTTTGGATGTCCATGTCCATGTACATGTGCACTACAGGATGTCCCAACAAAAAGGACACAGCAAACGTCACTTTCACATCATGTCATTTGGGTGTGCACATGGCACCTTACACCAACATGACCAATTTCCAAAAGCACATTCACATGTAGACAAATTGCCTTCGTGATATATTTTAACAGACTCTACGTGTAAATAATGTGTAAATGTGTGAGATATTCACCTTGTAGGAGGTCAAAGGTGAGCCATAAACACTACATATCATATAAAAAAGTGCATGGCCTCAAGGAATTATCAGATGCCAATAAACCTGAGTAGAACTGAACAAAAAAGCTGCAGCAATGCATGGTACATACATGTACAATAGAGTAGGTCATCTTCAGATTGCAATAGATATGGTCGTATACATTGTTACCTGAAGTGATGAGCAAGTACCATACATGTACTTTTTTTAGATTTTTCTCTCAATATTGAAAAAAATATGTAAACGACTTACAATGTGTGCTGTAGACAAAATTTAATTGATTTTCTGAAATATTGGAATTTCTTTAGCAAAAACTAATACATGTAAGCATTGTGAACCAAAGAAACAAAAACTGATCATTTAATACAGGTATACTGTAACGTATGTACATGTACGTGTATGTCCCCCTCATCAGAAAATTTGGGCCATTCTGAATACAATTTAAGTACTCTGTGCGAAAGGAACTAAATAATGGATTGCCAATGTGCAATTAAGGTGCATACAATGTACATGTCCAAGTACATGTTTGTATCTAGCACAGGTATCCACTAATACAATTTGATGCCTTGAATTTGAAATGTCAACCTTCTCTTTAATGATATGGCCTTTGCACAACTCCTCCCAGTTCACAGCCTTGTTATCCAGGTAAGTCATTAATGCCTCGGTGAACAAATATAATTCACAGACAATCAGCCGCTCATGAGGTCCAGGCCTGTCAAGAGTCAGACTACTAGTACCTCTGCTGATCTTGTTTTGCTGTGGGTCACTTAGTGCATGTACATTGTACATATGCACAGTAAGTCCCCAGAATTATACAGGTAGCCTATTATCAGTGTGATAATATACAAACAAGTATCATTATGGCAACAAGATTTCTTGGGGCACCCCCTACAGGTGCACACACATACAATGTACAGTATGTACACATACATGTAGCGGTACTAATTGGTACATGTAACAAGCATAGTGTATAAATTGTCATCATTTTCTCCAAGACACAAAAGTCTCATCAGTGAGTAAAAGCTAGATTTTAAGAAAATTGCATTTGAAGTTGGTCTCATTTTCAAACACTTACATGTATTTCCCCAGTATCTCTTTTGATTTTATTAATGCTATCGGTAATACACAAATGACACAAAACTTTTAAATAATAAGAAGTCAATTAAAATTTGTTTCTTTTGTAAACAAGCACTTTTATCTGTTCAAGAAAATGCTAAAATTTGTGTGACGTTTGTCTCTTCGTGAAAACCGCATACATGTACATGTACACAGCACACCCTTTTCCATAGCACATGCCAGGTGCAAAATTGTTACATCTACATTTCAAGAATCAAATTTTTCTCTTCCTGAATGCGGAAAGACAAATTTGCCTATGATGGTTTTGCCCTTTATTGCTAACACTATACATGTATACAGAAGACAACTTTGTCTCTTCATGAAAATGAAAAATGCAGTATATATATGTAGCTGATTCTTCTCCCACAGAGATCTGATTATGATTTGGCTGGTTTCAGTAGATTTGGTAAAAATATGATTACATGTACACCAAGTTGCAGGCATTACATTATGCAAAGAACAAAACAGACATTTGAAAAAAATCATGATTTTGGGCCACTTGTCTGTTTGTGAAACCGTGATGATATGTAGAATGCATACAATGATACATGTACATGTAAACACACATCATGTACATGTATAGTACACATACACTGTATATTGTACATGTTCATGTACATGTAATGTTCAGCACTAAAGCAGCTGGTTGTTGAAATGCAAACACACAAGAGCAGTCCATCTCTTGCAAAAAAAAAAAACTAAAATAATACATGTACCATGTACAGGATGATACACAAAATTAGGCTCGGGGCAAGGCACCATTTGTCAAATAAAAAGATATACTTGTAGGTTCCGCGTGATTTTCTAGGTTGGGTTGGGTAACCTGGAATACATGTACATGTATAGCTATTTTTGTGTTTAGCCTCAGGTTAGGGACCAAACCACAATCTACAGACGTCACTAGTTTCTGCTTATGTCACTAGTTCAAGCGGCAATAACGTCATGTTATCAGGTCAATAATAATGTTGTCTTTCTCACGAGATTTTGTAAAATAACAAGATTTGAAAGTTGCCACCATGCTGGCAGCCCACATGGCTGCCGTGCTATTTCAGATGGTTATTTCGTAAAATCACCCCAGTAATTATAAAATTTGGTAAGGCACAAATCAATTGATGGAGATTTGTTATGGCAATATTTTCATGCATAAAGTAATGTAAGCTTAAGCAAAACTGTTTTTTTTGGCATTGACTGGTTTGATCAGCTAAACTGTACTTTTTGCAGTGACAACACGCATACCATGACCGCCGTTGCTGTACCTTTGGAGTCTATGGCAAAACTGATCCGATGGTTATTTTGGAAAATCCCAATGGTAATCATACAATTTGCCACGGTAGATCAATGGAGACTTTTACCAGCAATCATTTAATACATAGAGTAAACTTCAGCCAAACTATTTTTTACGTAAACTTTTTCTATTTCTATTTTTCTTTGGCTGAGCTCACTTGGACAGTGGAACCAGTCTAATACTTTTCGCATCCTGCAGCGGCCAACACGCATGACCGGTTCCATTACCGTTGGAGTCTACATGTACCGGTACATGTATCCATGGCAATCCTCTTTCCAATGGTTATTTTGGAAAATCGCCATAGTGATTATAAAATTTGCCACAGTAGATCAACAGAGATTTTTCATGCCAACATTTTCATGCATAAAGTAAGCTTCAGCAAAAACACTATTTTTGTCACGTTAACTTTTTCATTTAGATCCGGGGTAGCACATTTCCTGTAAATTTAAGTAATCATGCCGGTACATGTACATGTAGCTACAGTATTTGTATTGAAGTTTTCGGCCGATAAAGAGATCAATGTCATTTGCGAACCATGATCTAAAAATAGCACAAAAATTACACCATCCTTGCACAATCGAACGGCGTATGTACCGGCTAGCGTCATCACAAGATTGTGGTTTGGTCCCCGACCTGCTTCTTTTGCCACTTACATGTAGACCAAGGCCTATGTTCCAATCAGCCTTGATCCATGTAATTTTGACATGATAGATGGCGAAATTAGGGACCTGGTGACTGTACTGTCATGGAGGTTAGAAATCTAGCTCATAAAGAGAATAAGGCTATGCAATCGGTTGGACCAAGGTGTTGTCCAGACTCAGCTGATTTGCATATCAGTATCACGCCAGCCATGTGAGCAGTGAAGTCATAGTTTGCCTTGATTTTCCACTGCACACAAAAAACAAAGGTGGCAATGGATAGCTAGCCAACTAGTATGTAGACAAATAACAAGGCCCAACGTACATGTATACTCCTCCATCGTATACTGCACCCTGTCTCGATTCAGAGGATTAAAAATTTTTATCCAGGCTATCTGGGGGCATAACTAAACATCCGCTTGATTTTATGAGCTAAAATTGCACCAGTATGTTCACTACTTAGAGGGTAAACTATCCCCTAGGTTGCTAATTGCAGAAAATTCACTTTCTCCTCATCTAGAGGATAAAATGTTGCCTTTTTGTTGCCGTTTTCCCACTCTGGATGAATTTTGGCCTGACTTGTACATTACACAGAGTCCTTTGTATTGTTAAGTAATGGTAGCCTGTACGAGCGCCTGTCTAGTTTGCACCCAGACTTCAGCACTTACAAATTTTGTTTAGACCTGCGAGAGTACCTGTCAATTCTGAGTAGCCTACTCATGGAAAACGACTGTTTTGTGTCACATTAATACGCAGTGCCCTTGGCTGGTTCCCAGTCCAGTCACACACTGCTTGCGGCAATCATTGGTAGCACGGCTCACTCTCTGTGACACAACATGAAAGTGACAAAACAGCCTTCAGTTTTGTGCAAGTGGGGCATAATTGTCCAGAGTCGGAAAACAGCCAAAAAAAGGCAACAGTTTGTCCTACAAATGAGGAAAGGCGAGTTTTCTGCAATTAGCAACCTAGGGAATAGTTTACCCCATAACTAGTGAACATACTGGTGCATTTTCAGCTCATAAAATCAAGCGGATGTTTAGTTATGCCCCCAGATATCCCAAATAAAATTGGGGTTCATTACCTTTACTTAGCAACCTGTTCCTATTACAAGGGAACTAATTCTACTTTGTCGAAACAAAAACTAGTTGCTGGTGATGTCTTCTTTCACATGAGAAAGAGAAGAAAACAGGGCTTTTGGTTTTTGAGGGAAATTTTTGGGTAAAACGGCATCACACATGTACATGACCGGCCCGAAGAGCTGTGAACGAAAAATAAGTGAGTGTACATGTAGTTTGCTTCCTTGACCTGGACGGAGATTTGTTCTGACAAATCCAAATTACCCGAGTCGAGTAACCAGACAAAAAACAAAATGACGTGATTCGACTGAGTGATTGTCTTTTGCCAAACTTGGGTTAGAAATTTGAAGTTTTCTTGCATAATATTGTCAAAATTTACCTAAACTATCAGGATTGAGTAACGGTTCCTGAAGGTCAAAATGTTAGTTACATGTAGTTTAAGAATGTGGACTTTGTTTCCTTGTTATAGGAACAGGTTGCTAATGGTAAGGCACTGAACTGCACAGGTGCGATGACATAGCTGATCATCACAACGATTTATATATTTTAAAATAACCTAGATCGCCAAACGCTTGTGGCCGAGAGCTCAAGGTGGAAGGTTTGGAACCACTGGTATGTGAGTTCGAATCCGCGCTCGGACTATTTTATTTTTTTCGCCTAAATTTCATGTTTATACCATAATTGTTTTTTTATGTTTGTTTCTAATTGTATAGCCCTAAGCAGGAATCTTTTTTCTTTTCTCATCGGAGACTTTGAAAGATTTTCTTAAAGGGAAATATGCCCTAGGCCTAAAGTCCGAAATCTGCGCTTAAGTTGGCGCCCTTGCGCAGTTGCAGTGCCGTAACGATAGAAAAGGGGATATATGTTACGGCTGCCGTAACAACAGCCACTGCGTAAAAATTTTCAAAACTAATTTATGAGTCGGGACAGGGCCTAGAGACAGAGGAGTATATGTCTGGCCCTGTTTACGGGTCTAGCCAGTGTGGTGCAGCTAATAAATCATTAAATGACGAACACCTTGACCAAGGATACATCATTACATGTACTGATGTACCAGTAGCTAGCCTACATAGGCTCTAGTCTTGCACGGGTTGAAATGCCGGACAGTTTAAATGCTAATGGAGTAGCCGACATGGGGGCTGGCCTGAGTGGGTGACAAGCTGAGTGAATGTAGCCTGGGCCTGGTTGGACGTTGTCTTCATTTCAGCGTAACTTAGTACGGTCAGGGAGTTCACCTGGGCTAAATGTAGCCTAGGCACTAGGCGTTGGCCCCAACTGCAATTTTTGCAAATATACCACCTTTTCATCTGCAAAAATCGGCTAAAGCATAAACAGAATTCCACATTATCTTCTGAACCAATGTTATACTATTCTGGATAATTTACTTACGTTTCAGTAAAAAAACTCAACGACATATGCAGCCCAGAGACATTACAGTCAAGCTGTCAAAACGCTAGCGTCCTCGCTAAGGAAATTCTGTCAAAATAGGTACCGGGCTTAGATCATAACATTTGTCTACAGGGGGCGTTCCATCAACCGCGCTAAAATAAGTGATGAACTTCTCAAAATTGTGAACCGCCGGGGCTGGAATTCAAGCAATCGATTTTTAAAAAATTGAAATCATAACGTATAGTGTTGCATCAATTTTTTTCACAAAAGTTTTGCTTTTCTTTGAAATTAACTGTCACAGTAAAATTACCATCAAGATAAAATGTAGACGCCCACAGAAAGCAACAAACACGTCCACTAGCACTACGGATCGCTAGAGGGCGTTCTTTTTTGGCCCGTATGCGGTATTTTTTATTTTAGTTGTATCAGTTTATATATATAATATAGATCTGTCAAACTAAGGTTTTTCTAACCTATGTGATTTACATATTGCTAGGGTAAATTTACCTTTATGTCGATTTACCTCTTTGATAACAAATGAGTGGGACGATTTGTTCAGACTCTTTATTTGCACACTTAATTCAAGTTCAGCACCGAGCGCAAACATTACATTTTGATCTGTATTTTGACCAAAATGTCCACCCGTCTACCATCTAACGACGATCTTAGTGTAGCCTCCATCAACAGGCTGAAGTTAGCAGCAGCTACCGCCATCATTCGCTGCAAGCCAGCAGAAATGACTGCTAAGGAGTTTGCACAGAGCCTGGGACAAACTTTAAGGTAAAGAGAACTCACATGTGGGAGACATGATTGTTAAAAAGCAATTGACTACTGGTCAAACTATAGTTTGCTCCCAAACTTGCCCCCTGTTGAACTTATTGAGTCGATGGAGTCAATAATTACAGGTATTCTAGATGTTCTTGGTATTCTGTTGGTGTAATCTTGTTCAAATGTATTTGAATTTTTAAGGAAAAAGCAGGCAGACTGGAAAGATCGTGCCGAGAAGCTTGAGGCAGAGTTACTAAGGACAAGACAGGAGCTAACTGTAGCTCATCTGCGAGTGATGAGCTCAGACCATGAGCAAGAGGAATATCTTGAATGGGATGTTGAAGAGTTAGACTCCATGCAAGGCAACCCCAGGACAGAACCATCTGCTGTTGGCCCTGAACTAACCTACCCGACACCCCCTTCATCCATTCCGATGGAGCACCCACCTTGCAGCAACCTTGAGAATTTGCTTCAATCAAACACTCAGTTTCTGCACAGTATGATGAGAATCAGATCACTGTCTGATACGATGGAGCATGCTGGATCCCTACCTGTGGATACACAGCACATAATAAAGGACTCTTCTCTAAGAGCCATGGAGTGCCTCATCCATTATATATCTAGACATTTGCGTGATGCAAGTTTACCGTGGAAACTGATGAATGATGCGGTGAGTGGTGTTGCAAGGGTGCTGGAGTGTTGCACAGTGGAGAGGATCCATCAGGAGATTGTCAGAGGAACTCTGGGACTTGCCGAAGAGTTACTTCAGTTGGTGTTACAAAACCAACATCTTGATGATGTGAGTACTAAGCAACTACATGGGGGGGGGGAATTGTTCATTCATCGGAATCATGGCTAAATCTATTGTACATTTACACGTATACAGGGCTGGATAGTAGACATATTCAGCACTGTGCCTAGAACTTGCAAAGGAATTTGAGCCCTATAAACTTTGTGGGCCAACGAAAATGCCAGAGATGAATCATAAAATGCAAACGCAAGCATTCGCAAACGCAAAAATAGTTGCAGCATTTATTTTTCTCTGAATTTGAAACTACATAGCTTATACTCCAGCTCAACATCAACATGAAATGCTTGCTCAACCACAAACAAGCACTGTGACATTGATGCTTGTCCTAAGAATGACGGTCGTGTGGAATCCCACCGGTACATGTGTATTAGCTTTAAATGTTCAATACACCAATGACATTTATTTATGTCTTTATTTATTGTTAGAGACCCTTAATTATAAAAATAATCCTTATTTTTTTTTATCAGCATCTCACTCAGCGTCAACTCTGCTGCCTCCTTGTGTCTTTGGCAACTCCAGCAAACCTTGCGCCCCTTATCCTCCAAAGAGTTCTTAATCACATCCAAGCTGTTGCTTCTATGCTCCGTCAGTCACTCAGGAGCACCGGTTTTAATCCCACCCTGTATGAGAATAGTTTCTACCTACTCGCAATAATGGAAGATATTCTGCTGTCTTTAAGGACTGTACCATCTGTGCACAACAGAGGAGACAAGATGCAGAGGGCATCGTCAGAAATGATGGACATACTAGAAGGGTGTTTGTTGCATATTTCTGATGATTTCCCTCTGTTCTGTCAACAGATATGGCGGATAGTTAGTATTCTTGAGTGGATTAGACCAAGCAAGATTGAAGGATAGGTTTTCAAAACAAGACTTCAAAGTCCTACATGTACTTGGCCTTAGTCCTGATCTAATATGATGGTACATGTATATGACAGTAATGAAGTAGTGCTTGGAAGTTGTAATAGTTGAAGAATTTAGGGATTATCTCTATCAAATACAGATGAATATTTGGTAAGGCTGAGTTGGGTCAGGTAGAGTTGGGTTGGGCTGGTTTGGTTTTTGCGTCTTTTAGGAACACTTAGGTGACACTGAATTTCAATCAGTTTATGGCTAATTTCATGGAACTTATAAGGTGCATTTGAATGCTGAGCTAAGGCAGGTTATGCCCAAATGTATAGCCCTGTGTGTTGCCTGTGGTTGGTTTGCGATCGAATTTGTTAACATATTAAAAGCAAGCTTTCTACTGTTCAGCCCGATGAAATCGGGACTTGATGATCTTATTTCACCTTGCATATGTTTGCAAGTTCACTCTGTATACATTGAAAGCGACACTTTAGTCCTATTGTGACGATTGTCAAGCATATTTGCAGTAAACAAAGGGAGCCTAAGCCTGCATTACCTGGCTTATACAGAAAAATAAATGGAGGTCAAAGACGAACATTTGTCAATTCTCAGAGCCAAATTCATGTAAAGCCAATGATTCTAGTAAATTCGTTTGTATCAGATTTCTTTGTACCATATGACGGTTATTCCTACATTTCCTGTGACGGTACAAGAAAAACGTCTCTCGAAGTAGACAGTTTATCATTTCATTTGTCCAGTCATTGTAAAAAAAGGCCAAAGTTGAGATGGCATTCAATTTAAAAGCAACTTTCCAAACGTGTGTATTGTGTCAGTAATTTTATATTGCCGCTTTAATATAATGGAAATAAATCATCTAATTATGAAATGTATACCTAATTGTTCCTTGGATTCGTAGAAATCTCCACGAGTAAACGAAACCTACTGAGGTAAGTTTTCCGCCTTCACAAAATAGTCTTCAACTCGCCATAGCTCGCCTTAGCCCAATAAATTCCGAGCAACTGTTGAACTCCGAGCCTGACTGATATTCCTTTTTATGAGAATAAGTCATTTGCAAACAAGCAGTGCACAGCAAACCACGAATCAAAATATTCATTCCGTCAATCGCATTTTGGACCGCAAGTTTGAAAAAAAATCGTTGTACATGTATATCTTGGAAATATGAAAGGGCTGCGGAGCACTGTGATCAAAATATTGACCAAAATGCATACGGTCAGTGCTCTTAATTTATCTTTTTGCCGCGCTTTCGGTAACTGGGTACCTTCGTCGGGGCAAGCAGGTTTGGTTCCGATGACTTGAGCCAGGGCTTTAGTGCTCCTTGAACACTGACTGTATATTTTGGTCAATATCGTTATATTTTTCCTTGGGTTTAAACCCAAACGCGGTCGTATGACTAGCGTTAAAATGTCATTCAAGAGAATGTGTAAATAAAATGTTACCACACTCAGATGCCACTAGAACTGAAGAACAGTGCAAAGTCTTTTTCAAATGCAAATTAACGGTGCAAGGAATGACTATGGGAAATTATGACCTTAAAGCCCCGGCTTAATTTTACCCGATTTCCTGCGAGTTCTTTGTCAAATCAGCACACCGTCTAGAGTGCGCTTTGTACTCAATCATGCATGTACATGTACATTGATTGAATACGTCAAAATTTTCCACACTAATATTTTGTCCACTTTTGATTAGCATTTACTGACAGATCGAGGGGGGTTATAACCGGGCTAGAATAATCAAGTCGTCAAAACGTAGTCATTGTAGTCTTCGCTCGTGCCCATTACCCATTGGAGGGCGTATACCCCCCCCCCAATTATTTTGAAGGAAGCACGCAAAACCTTGTGCGTACGTCTCTGTAGTAATCAACTCATTTAACTGCGCGTACACTGCTTTATTTGCCCGAAAGACAAGCCCCCATTTGGGATTCTTAGATGGCTAAGCCAATCACAAGTCATCTGATCGTTTTTTATCAGCCCTTCACCCGGGCCTTTCTTTTCCTCATATTCCATCTAGACCCCCTCCCCCACTAGCGCGACTGTACTTGACATGACTTGTGATTGACCAGAGCTAAATCCCTGCTGTTGCATTTTTGCCCGCCTCACTCGATCAAATCTGAGCCTGCCGGTAACATTTTAAGAAAACTGACGAGTAAGCAATCAATCACAGAACAAACGTACACCCTTTACAAACGGAGACGGAATCATGGTGATAATATATCATTTCTGTTATCCACCTGCTCTTTAATTCTAGAATAATCTATTTCTGATCAACACTCTAATGACTTTTGTTATTCACAATGAATTATTTATAATTCTCTCACTGCATTTATACGCATATGAACATTTATACACATAGTTAATTGTTATTAACATTTTTAAAAATATTTTATCCAGTACATATCCCATTCTGCTTGGAAAACATATTTTATGAGCCCTTCTTTCTTTTGCAACAAAGTGTTTCAATTAACCTTCACATGGCAATAAGATAGTTAAGATTTTTAACACAATGCCATTGTTTGGACCAAACGAAGGTGCTGTAATTTTATACACTTGTTGATTAGCTATATAGATATCTCATAAATAACAAGCAATCGCGTTTAAACTTCTTCAAAGACAGAAATTCTGGCGTTGCTTGGCTTGAGGATGGCAGGGAACTGACAAACAGTTATTCACCCTCGGCAAAAACCAAATTTAATTTATCAAAAGAGAAATTTGGACCAATTAAAATGTAAGACAAATCCATGTGTACCGGTAATGGAGAGACAAGCTGTTTAGAAAGTTGTCCGTTCAACTGCAACATATACCTTGCAAGTTAGTTTTTCCTTATTGAAAGCAATCAGCGCTTGCAAAGTCTGGATAAATATTGTGGCCATTGTTATTTTTAGCATGGAAAATGTCAATAAATTTATAAAACTGGGATTCTAGGCAATGTACTACGCTTTGTACCAATGCAAAGGAGTATTAAGTTAAACACATTGCAGTTTTACCGATGATATAATTATTATTCTTGGACATTACAAATTAAAAATAGGATTTAGAATTATCATGAATGCTACAGTCGATGTTTTTTTCGAATACAAAGGCTGGTAGGTGTTCAGGCCAATCATTCGCTTACCATCCTGTATCCCAGGATTATTCGATATTTGGTTTCCAGAGTAAAACCTCTGTGAATAATTAGAGCCCAGGAAGAAGTATTTCGCGGATAAAGCTTTTTATTCTGAAATACACTAAAACATTTGCAACAAAAAAGAAAGCTCTTGGGGTGTAATACTCGAAGCAGCCTACAGCCTCAGATGTGCCACTAGTTTGATGGCAGTTCTACTTAATTTTGGACAACTTCAGTCGGCACTCCAAACCCCTGATATTGTTATTGACCCAGGTCCACAAGTCGGGTTCCTATTATGCATCCCCTTTAAATGAATAGGTCTGTCGCGTGACAGCACTCCCCCATCTTATTTTTACACATAACGTTGACGACTTTTCTAATCAGCATACATTTTTTCGATACAAAACATGATTTGAACGTTATTTTTGTTCAAAGAGTCACAAATGATCACAAAATACATTTACAGGCTTGCTTGCCAAAAAAAACATAAACAAATAAACAAAACAAAACATTAAATGAATACGTAACTGACAGTGCACTATGCAAGCAGTTAATACTTGCTAATGGTTACACAAAGTAAAGATTTTAATGTTTATATAGTTGCACTAACTTTGGCTTCTCACATCTTTCAACTGGTGAAAATTTGCCAACCAACGCATAAAGTGATTATCTTTCTTATACCAGTTGCCTAACGACCTATTCACGTGTATTTGCAAATCGTATGATCTTTGAACAGAAATTAAAATTGACACTTTGTCCGACTTGACCTTTCTACTTTAGGAGCACAGCATGCTAACAGTTGACTTCCGTTTCATCATTGGCACTGCTTTTAACAATTCTTCTTTTACAAAAAAATCTTGTGGAATTCATATGTGGGTTAATTTTGCCTAGGACACGCTTGAGTCAAACTCCAGCTCGTTTATCACACGGTGGAATACTTTAAAAATGCAAGCCATCACTCCATGTCATCGTTGACGCCAGACGGTGCGCAATCTGGATCTGATGTTGGTAGCTCATGGTAGTCGGCAGTCGCCGCCCGGTGCTTCTTAATCTTCAAGGAGGTTGTTTGGGCTGCGCTGCAGGTGACTGATTCGTCGGTAGAATCCAACGAGCTCAGATTCTTTAGCTTCTGTTTGGGTCAAGTTAAAGTGGGTATAAAGTGGCAACCTGACTGTTTCGCTGACCAACAGAAAATCTGTTTTAATCTTTCAAACACAAATATTCTACGTAAAGGTGCCTAGAATTATTCCGCTCCATATTAAGCTCTTTAAAACAGTCTGTCGACGATGAGACGTCTGCGTTATTGGTTCGTAGTGACACGACAGCGCCTGGTTATACTTTGTTTGCGTAGACGACTTTGAAAACAGCTAATGTACTCCACATTTCCATCTCAAACATTTCACGCAAAGCTCGAAATGGCGATCAGTTGCTGCCAAACGTATCGGTTTTGCCGGTTAAACAAAGACTTGTTTATTTCATACATTTTCGATGGCAAGGTACTCCAATTTCGTTTCAACATTGCGTTGGGTTTAATTGTGAAATTGAATTTTGAATGTACTACGGATTTATTTCGTAGTGTAATAATATTTAAGCATAGAGCATTCTGCTTTCTTGTACTTTGGGGGATTTTTTCTCGTGAAGCCGTAAATGAAAAAGCACATTCGTCTCTTATCCATTCGTTTGGTGCCTTGGTCTGGCATTTTTTTCATTGGAATGATAAAAGTAATGTGAATTTCAGCATGGCATAAATGCAAGTGGTAGCTTTGTAGCTTTATTTTTTCGACAAGAAAACCACGTGTTCATTCAGAAAAAGACAACTGGGCGAATATTCTTAACTGCCGTGTAAACTTTATTGTTAAAAACGTGAGCTTTTTGCGGGAACATTAAAACTAACACTTCGATCTTCTGAAATATTCTTTGTTCTTTCGACGAACATGGCAATCAGTGAACGCGAGACACTGAAATTATCTCCCTCCTCTAGTCTTTCCCGTGGATACACTGCACATGTTGGAAAACAGATAATTAATGCAAATTCTATATCGAATGTTTAAACCCAAGGAAAACTTGGAGAGAAATTGAAGTACCTTTACATTCAACATGATATGTGGTCAACTAGCAAAAGAATATCTGTAATCCTCAAACTCTTTTCTAGCGCAACTGGTTGGGCTGAAGCAGCTATAATAATACGTACCTCTTCACAGACAGTGCCTGCAGTGGCATGGCGTGCACGGTGTAGCGGTGCGTGACAAGATCACAGTTACGGTGGGGGTAGTGCGTGTCGGGTGTGATTTGTGAAAAGGAAAGGTGCAAACAGGCGATCAGACAAACGTGTTGTACTTTTAACTTTCAAACGTAGGCACATAACAGCCTCCGCTATTTATAAAAAATTCTTTGCCGAGATATATCGTTCTCAGCATATAGCTATGGCTTTTAGTATCAAGGTCTGGCTGAGTCTTTTCACAAAATAAAAACTACATTATGAGATTTTTGTCATCAGACTATTTTGGAGTTACACAAAAAAAGGGAAATACGAAAGGGTAAGTGATTGGGAAGGGCTGTGAAGACAATACCTGAGCGTGTACATCAGAAAGACAATAGGCCTATAAGTGTCGGAAAAGATATTTCAATTGATCGAAATAATGGAAACGTAGTACAGTTTACAGACATATTATAAAATGCAGACGCTGGAACGGACAATTGGCTTTGTTGGTATGGATGAAGTGCGTGCACTGAGGAATATATAGCTCCTCCTCCCTACATTTAATATCTGCCACGCCCAAAACAGCTCCCACACATCACAAAGTCTTGTAACAGTGTCTTCACTAACCAACAATAGTACCTCATGTAGGCCTACCACTAAAAGACAGAGAAACACGGAAAGCATACGGGAGGTGCATTACAGCTCCTGCAAAGGAGCATTTTTTTAAAGAGAGAAAGGTGACTTTTGGACTATTTCATTTTCCGTCCCTCCAAAAGCGTAAAAAAAGCCCAACATTTAGTCCCATCCTCCGTATGGCCCAAAAAGGTTAAAGGTTGCTACCCACCTCCACAACCCCGAATAGTTGGTTCTGGACCCACCTGGGGGATCCGAACCAACGCTTAAGCTGTGCTTACATGGAGAGGATTAAATTTTGAGCGAACGAGTTTTATTGAGGGTCCCTTCCTGACCAACACTTAAAATCCAGTTACATCGGTAGCCGTCTTAATCTTAGCCTTAGCTGCTTTGTAAAACACCACTCACCTTTTGCGAGTTAAATCGCCCGTTCAGCGACCCACCGCGAGACTTGTTTGAGATAATAGACAGCCTGGTACCCGAGTTCTTGGACATGGTGGAGGTCTCGTCAACTGAGACTCCAGTGATGTAGCCTTTCTTCCGCTTCGCCTTGACGATGCCGAGAGGTGCCAAGATCTTCTGCCTGAAGAGTACAGTTGTCATGGTGTAGAGGATGGGATTGAGGGCGCTATTGATTGGGAGCACAAAGATGGCAAACCAAGCGTAGACGCTCTGCGAAACGCTGACACCTACAAAATACAAGAAGTTGACAGGAGACTTCACTGTACGTTATGTGCAGCACCATGTTCACTAACATGCCAAGCAGAGTTGAACTCAAAGTCACTGCAAGACGATCAGAATCATAAATTTCATTCGAGTCAACCGAAGCCACAATAAACGCAACGTCCGGAGGTAGAGAAATGTGTCCCCCTAACCTTTCAAGAGATGAGCCAATTGATCTGTCTCCATGTTTCGGAAGTAAAACATGAAAATGTGTATTTGCAATCATTTCAATCTTTCCATTGACTAAAATGGAGAAAAAGGGCGAAAAACTTTGATTGCACCTTTTTGATGTAATAAGAATACATAAACAGAGAAATATAAATTGAGCACCGCCCCAAATATAGTATCCACGCAACTCCTTTCGAATTTCCATGCCCAGCCATTTTTACATCGCCAGGACAAATTTACAGTTCTCTTGCGAAAAAAGCATTCCTGGGTCATCGTTAATAGAGCCTGAAAGTTGACCCCGGATGACGCGCTTCCGGGACCCTTGGATAGGAAAAATAACGTGAGAAGATTTAAGAATTTGTAACATTTTTTAGTTCAGCTCTTCTTAAAAATCCAACTTGGAAAAAGGGCTTTGAAGAGTATTTGCTAGCATATCAAGTTATAGAAACTGAAAAATTACCTGACCTAAAAGAAAAATATCCTGTCAAAAATTGACACATCACTTCCGAAAATCTAAAATACATGAAGAACAGTGCAATGCGCCAGTCTCGTACGCAGACGAATATTTCCGGTTTGAAATTTATGGTAGTCTGTGGGTAAAGCCAAAATAAAACAGATAAAAAAATTTGCACATCTTGATAATTTATAAGATAATGAACATAAAGAAATATTCTACTTTTACGAAAGATTCTAATATTTAATCTAACCTTTGCTGACAACAACTGCGTGATGTAAACTCAACGGAATCTGGAACCCATCGACTGCAGGTAGGTAAAATCCTTGCAAGGTTGTACAATCTCGTTTTCAAGAAAGCACGGCAAACATGCAACGAGGAGGCCTGTGTACCGTATCGCTGGGCTTGAAAGGTCGTTAATAAAATTCGTTTTTTACCCATCTCCAGGTGAATTCTCCAAAACATTACTTGAGGAAGACAAAGGTAAAATTCCAACATGAGTGCCTCATGGGGTGGTTTCATCAAGGAATTATTTTTCCAAAAAATATCGAACGTGATAAGACGGCCCAATGTAAAATCCCCATAGGCAGACCACGCGCTCGGGTTCCGGAAGCTCGCTGCGTGACCTTTTACTTTCAGGCTCTATTCACACGGTTATTCGCGCCTTGGCAAATGACTGCCTTGTGATAGACTCGATTTCAACCATTGCTTTCGAAAGAATCACTGCCATTGCCGAGTGGGCTTTTGGGTTTAAAACTGGAATTTCAGAGTCACGGCCGGAATACGACGTTTTCATTAATGGGAGGGTTTAAGCGGTCAAATAATTCTGATATTTCTCATAACTGGCAATATAAATACATGTATATGTAGTAAAAATTCATATAAAATGCTTTCCTTTTTTTTAACTCAGCGCGGAATCAAGGATTCGTTTCATCTAGTAATTAAAAGTACAATGATGGAAAGATTACCTCCAAGTGCTACAAACTTAACAATTATGATAGGCATCCAGCAGACGAAGTCCGTAGCAACGATCAGCGTAAACCGCTTCACCAGCGCCCAGTCCTGATTCTTCTTAGTCGATCTCATGGCAAGGTTGGACCGCCGAATGGTCATGAACATCATAAGATAGGCGTACGAGATGAATGTGAAGGCTACGAGGTTGAACACGACGAAAATGACGAGGGAGAACTCCCATCCATCCGCGAAGGGCTGGTCGATTTGTAGGGGAAGACAAACGCCATTCCCCCCGTAATAAAATTCCCCGAAGTACGCTGTGTGTAACAGGGGAATGGTTGCCAAGGCAATGCCGAGTAACCAAAGAAACACCATAAGCAGACGAGCATGGACCAGACTTCGATTCTTAAACCGGAACGGATGGACAATGCTTAAGAAGCGATCCAACGTGATTACAGTTAGAGTCATGATGGAAACTTCGCTGGAGAGGAGACTAAGGAAGCCGCTCAACTTACACACCGAACTGTTCCTCCAAGTTAGATCGTGGAGGATGTAGGATCCCCTAAAGATGACATCATGAATTCCGATGATAAGAAGGTAGAGCCCCATGAGGAGGTCAGCCACGGCCAGATTCATAATGAAAAACGAATGTGTCTTTTTGTCCTCGTTTACAAAGCAGCGTGCAAGGAGTACGAATGCGTTGCCGAGGGACGCCAGGAGGGCAACGAACCAGACAGCGAAGCGAAGAAGAATGTTACCCAGAAGGTTCTCAGCCGTAGAGATACCGTCACTCTTGGGCATGCAAAGGCGGACATGTGGAGCATAACCGCACAAGGAGAAGTGATCGAAGTAGCTGAAGGAGGAGACAAGAAGATTAAAGATTCGTAAAATCTGTGGAATGGAGAGACCATGATAATCATTCCAAATATGATAACTTTGAAACATACAATCCTTTATAGTGTCTTTGCATTGGGCTTAACAATTGAGTTGCTTGTACCCCCATATAGTGACTTCATAGGCCTACATGTGGTTATCATCGATCGACTTTTAACTTGGAAAATGTGCAATGGCCCTATGTAACTCCGAGAAAGACTAAAGACCTTGGTGGTAACAACCGTGTATACACACGCAAATACTTACATTGCCTTCAAGCTGATTAACTGGTCAAATATGCCTACTGGCAAAGATGTAAAAGGATTTTTGGTCAATTTGCTGCAATGAAACAAAGAAAAGGAAACATTGGAACGAACACCACCAAGGCCAAAGCGACTGGTGCGAATAAGTGTTTCTTAAAAACCTCCTTTTGATTTGAGAGGAGACATTATCGGTTTCCCGTTATAAATGATCAAGGGCTGAAAGAGAAAGAATGTGATTTTTACTTTACACTGTTAGTTTGGCGGTGTTTTGCAACCAATCATAGTTCTGGAGTTTAGAAAATACAGTCTCACACAGCTTTGTTGGGTCGAAGTTCAGACAATTTTCTGAGAGAAGTTACCAGAACTAGTATGCTCTGCCGAAGGAAATGTTTTGCGCCGTTCACCACTTTGCGGTCATTTCTCACATCAGTTATGCCTCCCCCACAAGTGTAGCCCACACACTGGAGTGAAAACTGGATCATCGCGATAATACCTGCTTGTGTTTTTTTTTTCATAAAGAATAATGACATCTTTACAGGATGACCCTTACAGTGTTTGGAGGTTGTTCATACCAGCAAATGCATCTTGCTCCAAATGCCGTATGCTGTTATTACTTAGAGACCTGGTTCAAGACAGAAATAAAATATAATGCATTACAAATTGATTTCCTAGTCTGAAATGGCCTGAGGGAGGGAAGTGGGCATGTGGTTCCGGTTCTAGAGAGAAGTGATGCAAAAAAAAGAGGAGACTGAGATGTCACTTCAGGGCACAGCGTTAGTACTTCAAGTGTCGACTGCTATTTCACCAGGATGAGCGGGCGTTAAGGTTAGGAGGTTGGCTCGTGAGGAGTTGGCTTGTGAGGTGAATGCCTCGGGGTTTGAGCGGGGCAGGTTGCCCCATGCTGCCATCATTCACGCTGCTGACATCCGTGCCTACAACCCTCCATTCTCGTACAGAGAAATCACATGCCCATAAAGGCGAACCATTCTTAGAGCTGCCCAAGCAGAATCCAGGTTTGTTTCCACATAATGGCACAGACAAAAAGGAACGCCGTACAAATCCCTATGTGTGTTCTTTTCATCTCAAAGAAAGTGAACGTTTTACTTCTTTTACTTCACTGTCATCATTGCAGCACTTAGGAAATGATACATTCTAGAGTCTATTTGTGATCTGAACCACTATAATGCAATTAATTGGTTAATCAATCACCACGAGACGACACTAGGCCCTATATTGCAATAATATCTCTCAACTTGGTTTAACTAATTAAAATTGCAACGATGAGAGACAATCGAGAGTCAGAAGTCATTAATACATCTTGATGCGTTTAAAGGTTTCTCTGGCACTTGGGATAAACACACAATGAGTTTTGCAAGCCATTCAAAGTTCATTTTTTAGACACATTACCGTTTGGGCCATTAACTCCAACAACAATTTGGAATTTAACAATGCCTTGAAATATTGAAGTATTTGATGGGGTTACACCCTAAAAACACCTGGGCCAGATCAGACTGACCCGGAATCTGGGCCCATGGGGCCTGACCCCTTTCTGGGTCAAATTATGACCCCCCCCTTTTGGGTCATATTTGACCCTGTCTGGGTCAAATATGAGCTAAAACAGCTCATAATTTTACCCGGAAAAGGATCAGGCCCCATGGGACCCCTGAGCTTCCGGTCAGTCTGACCCGGGTGTTTTTAGAGTGTAGTGTACGAACAACAGAGTTGACAAGTATAGACAAGATCTTCATCTCAAAAGACTAATTGTAAATCCCTGCAGTTTACTTACAGTGTGATGGTACTTGTAAGACTGTGAAATATACCTCTTCTGATCTCAGTAAGTTTGTTGTCACGCAAGTTTCTAAAGATAAGACATATTCAAACACCGTCTGATGACTGTATTATGAATAACAATTGCATAATTCCGAAAACATACGGTAGATCTCAGTTGCATTGCTAGGGCTGTTGTATCACGTAGGCGCTCAAACAAATTCTTATCGTTGTGAAGTATTCTCCAGTGGTGCCACGACTTCCTTTTTTCATATTGCAAGTAAATAACTACACTGAAACCTATTGAAGCAATCAGATAAGAGAGTGGTGCAACTTGTAAACAAAGCAACACAGATGAAAAGATATCTTCAAAGCAGCTGCAGATGTCTAGCCTCTCATACCATCCAGACAGTATTCGAGATATAAGATAATGTCAACATGGCCACAAGAGATTGGGTTAGGGTCCAAAGCTCGTTTGAACTGTTGCTATACAAACAGAAGATATAGTCGTTTGCTTTGTACGAGACGTTACTCTCGTCGGATATCTCCCCACAAAAGGAAAATAATCGTTTTCTCTCTATACATTTCATTTTTCTCCGTCATCAGATCGTGTTGCTCTGAAAACACCATGCGTCCTTTTATGTTGGCGTTGTGCAGTGTAATTATGGGTATGCAAGCGAAAGTATAATTGCCTTCGCAAGTTGAAGTTTAATTTGTCTAAATGTATATTTAATGAATATGAATTCTTTGCAAATTCGTTTTTGGATAAAATTGGTTTTTGTTTTCAAAATAGCTTACCACCTCTCAGATATCTGTTCAGCTGCAGACGTTTCCCGAGAACAGGTGAGCAACAATCAAACATTCAGGTATTTATAAGTTTGTATTTATAAGTTTGTAGTGTGTGGGTGTCGCTCATCATCAGGGATGTCGAGTTTGACGATTCTTTACCAACTCTTTATAGCGGTTTCAATAAGGTGCAAGGTCGCACTTCAGAAAGCAGTACAGAAGGCATCGACATGAAGTAACTGGAATTAAAATTATCAATGAGTTGCATGTGTCTTTCGGCCTTAACAGAGTCAATTATTTTGCATTTGTGATGCACAACTTGGCATGTCTGAGCTGAAATCTTGTCGCACTTTGAAAGATTCAAAAGCCATTTTGGGTCGGAAATATATCACCTTGATTGTATGTTTTACCACGATTTCTCTGAATGTCCCTTGTGTTGATCCATGTTGCGTATTTCTCCTATAGCTGCCCGGATTCTGCGCTAGATACAGAGCGCCAGCATGTACGTTTGAATACGACCCAGTATGTGGCAGCGATGGAGTCACCTATTCAAGTGTCTGCAGTTTATGCGCGGCTATGCTAAGAATGGGTCGGTCAGACATCAAATTTGTCAGGGGAAAATGTTACCGTTAAATAACAGAAGCGTTGCCTGTAGCAGCGTGGAGCTCAAATTCAGTCCAATTAAAGCTACTTTAGTCTAGGAAAAATAGTTTAATTCCAAGTCTAACATAACGTGAAATTTGGATTCAAATACAGTAAATTTACATGTAATTGGTACCGACGTCTGAGTAGATAGTTTTCAAATTAATCCCACTCAACAAAACTTCCTTATCTATAACAAAAATCAATAACGTATACTCACAATTCGATTAACTTGGTGTTAGTAGAAAATGCACCCGTTTCAATGACGCTGATGTCGTTACGATGAACGTCCCTTGAAGATAAAGAAATCGATTGAACTTTTTTAACAGTCATTTGAAGAAAGCTTCACTGCACTGACAAAAGCAGCAACATACGCTGCAATAATTAGAAAGGTAATTTTTAACTGTGAAGCCATCATGAATTTTTATTTCAATTGACAGTGGAGTATAACTTCCGGTGAAACATGTCATGCACCTATACCACCTACAATCGGAATGAATAGCGGTGGTAGGATGGAATGCCGATAAATGTGACAAGACAGATATGACCATGTAGGCCGAACAAAAAGAAACATAAGCATTAAACTTACAGCGTCCGAAGTTCTCGAAGCGGTCTGAGGAGATTTGCTGGTATAGACGACAATTTGTTTTGTGAGACAAGCCTGCAAAATAAGAGACATTAATATAATTTGCAAGACATTTTTAGCTTACAAAAAAGAATCACTATATTCATAAAAATTACAGACTTTGAACACAGGAATATAAATGTATTCGACTGAATAAATATTGGTCTTTTTTGTCTTGTCCCCAGCTTCAGTAGAAAGGAGTGAATTTTCAATCAAAAAATGGATTAAATGTTATTCTTTACGATGAAGTCTTGTGTAGATTCTGACATATTGAGGTTGTAAACTGAAACACATGGTATCGGGTGGAAAATGCCAAAGCACACGAAAGTGAACTTCAATTATGAATATTTCAGTGATTTGTATTTCTCACTTACATGAAGTAAAGCTTTGGCGTATCTTCAAACACTCCAGTCTCAATCTCCGACAGCTGATTCCCTCGAATATCACTAAGATTAATGCCAAATATTAATCTATGTATGAATATTATGTGAAATATTTAGTTGTGAAAATATACAAAAAGTCCAACCAAGAGCGACTATACCATTAAATACTATGCCCACAAAAGCGTTTCACAAATCAGCATAAAAACAAATCATTTAAAAATGTATAAACAAGAACAATAACAAGCTACTTTGACGTTGTAATGAATCGTAACTTATAAAGAATATCGCCAAAATAAAGAAACCGAAGTCATTATTCAAATAAGTTTGGTGATTTCTAATGTCCTAGCCTGAAAATGATGAGGGTTCTTAATAGTAGATGTCACTCGTTACTACGCTGTCCTCTGGGAGGAGACAGTGACGAATATATCCGAATTAAGTGTCGGAAGAAAACCAGGGGGACCTCATTGAAAAGAAGACTCCACTTTCCATCACGAAAGGGGTCGAACGTCTAATCGACTGGCGTGTGCCAAGTCGATTTATGACTTGAACAGGAGTCTACGGGGAGTTAATGGCAGGGACAGTGTTGATGGGCCACCTGTACCGTCAGAATCCAAAGGAGAGATTTAACATTTCGTCGGTGGATGCTGCCGCTTTGAAGACAGAAAGTTCACCTTAATAAGGAGTGTTTACTTAGCCTTCTGGGGTCAATAAAAATATTCGAAAAGGGACAGCGGGGGCAAACACTTACAACTTGAACAGAAATAGGAAAAATACCAAGAATAGAAACATGGTTGTACATGTTGCAAGTCCGATCCCAATTTTCCAAATATCATAACAAAACATGTACTTAATTGAAGATTCGATATTTTGGAAATCTTTTGTTGCTTTGTTTGTCTTTTTCATTATTATGAAAAATGTGCCTCCATAAGACCTCTCAATTTCTCACGAAGGTATTCGAACACTACGTGCATGTATAGTGTTTACAGTTTCAATACTCACAAATATTTCACGTTACGAAGGCCGAACAGACTATTCTTAACCAGCCTTGTCAGCTTATTGTAGCGCAGATCCCTGTAAAAGCAGATGGAAAGACAAATCTAAACTATACCAAATTATCTGTATAAAAAATTAAGTTTAAAACCTATTTTTAATACAACATCTCGTGTGGTACACACAAAAAAATGACGATAAAAAGTGATGCAGTGGGATTATTTGCAGTTTCGTTCCACGTCTTCATTTCCAAGGAAAGGAGGTATAAATTCAATTATACTTTAACTTACAGAGTAACTAGACGCTTTTGTGCCGCGAACATTCTTTGTTGCACATCTTCTAAATCACAGGCGATCATTCGTCTGAAATAAAAATGGTCATTGTCAGTTTTTGTCCTCTCTAAGTGTGTAAGTGTTACGGAGCGTCCACAGGTCTCCCTATTTGCAAACGTAGATGGTGGCCACATCATTTCAACTTTCTCATCACTGCATTAGAAATGACTGAAGTATACCAATAATATGTAGAGAGTTACGTCGCACAGTCGTAGAACCAGTGGATTACTTACAAGGTTTCCAAATCTGTCAGAGGTTTGAAAGCTCCCTCCTCCATTCTTTTCAGTTTGTTCCTGGATAATAACCTAACGAATGAATAACAACAAATGGAAGAAGGTAGTTTTAAGGAATGGATTCATCGAATACAAAAACACTACATGGTTTGACAAAGGATATTCCTTTTCATAAACGAAGTCACTTAAATAGTGAAAACTAATCAAGAAATTTTGGCAACAGACCAGTATTTGTACGACGACTTGGTTCGTACAGTGCAAATACGCGAAAATTTTATTGTCTTACAGTTATGGTATAAGTGTGTTCTAACACTTTGCATAAAAAGAAACAATGAAACTGATCATAATTACTTCATACACACTTTCCGTGTTTCTATTCAATTGAGATCTACTCTTGAATGAATATGGTGCATCATTATGGATCTACTCATAACATCAGCGCAAATTAATAACTCCGTTTCATTGCCCGGGTCAAAGTAGGCCTACACTGTAAACAAAAGACAAAAAGACATAACTAAGAGTTCCCAGAGGTTTCTTGACGAGTAAAACAGGATGAGGCAGACAAATCAATCTTTTGAACGATTGAAATAATGATGCTGTGAATCCACAGGGGATAGTTTACTGGCTCAGGTTTCTGCCATTCTGAGGGGGGTATTGTGACTATCCCCAGCCGAAGCTACCAAGCCGCCACCAGAACGATTCCATGCCAAGACCTCAGCCGTACAGGCACAACAGCACTGGACAATGGTGGACTGTAGTCAGTACACCGATTGGGTGTACGATTTCATCGGAGTTTGCGGATACCGAAGGCTCCGGCTAGAGGGAATTGTTGAACAAGATATTACATTTCATTGCTCGCATCAGCCCGGTCCAGACAGAGCCAGTCCACCCCGATCTGAAAGTCGCGGGCATTGGTTTAGCAGCTTTTTAGTTGTTCAGTTGTCCAGCCTGCTATCTAAATACACAGTTCTTCCCAAAATGCAAAAATCAATATTACACAATTAGACATACTGTAACTCTTTAGCTGCACGTAACTATATACTTACAGTTGACGCAATTGCGGAAGGTTTGTCAAATCTTTTTTGGTCAGGTCTGTTATTTTATTATCTGATAAATCTCTGAAAAAGATAGAAAAACAACCATTTTACTTCAGATATATGACATCATGTTTGATATTTTTTAATTCAAAAATTGAAAGTTTTAAAGTAGGCATGTTGAGTAGTATACATGATATCATGAGATAAGCAACTAGCAGATCGAAAACCCACCAAAATGCAAATACAGCGTTTGGTTGAAATCCATCCGGAAAATTGAATAATTGGACGTGCTTTTATACGGAAAGCCGCCGCTGTAATAAAAGACGATAGGAAGAGGGTATTGTGGACAATGAAGTATTCATCGCCTCTGAAAGCGTGATTCATTGATCACACGAACAAAGCTAGAGTGGACCACGGAAATTCAGGTGCTCCCTATATTTCGCTGAAAGTTATCACGGACTACTTCTGAATTTGGAGGAGAAATATGTTGGTTGTTGGGGAGGCAGACGACAAGACTCTAAAAACCTCGTAAATAGCGAAAATGAGCTGTGATGTAAACTGGACAGCAAAAGAAACTTGCCACTTCTGTCAAAGGCCACACATAAAAATTCACTCCATAGAAATAAACAATTTTGTACACAAGTATGGTGCAATACCCCTTACTAATCACATGCCCAAAAGCAAGTGATTTTCTTTATAACGAATAAATTGACATGCACAGCAACTTGTAATTGGTCACTGAATCAAAAGTCACAGAATGTAACAGAATGAGCCGTAAGTTATACGCAGAAATCAATTTCACAGGACGAAATAAAGAAGTCACAATCATTACTTTTCAATAATGTGTATGCATAGTCAGTAAGGACGGCATCCCTATACAAAAACGACTCATGCACATCATTTTGACAAAACACGTGTTCACTTTGTCATTGGTTGTTTAAAATGTTGTCCATTCACGGGTCATTTTTGCTTGGTGGAGAGTGCTTTTGTGTGTGACTTTTGATTCAGTAACCAAGTTGCTGTGCGTGACAATTTCTTCTTTGTTATAAAGATAATCACTTGCTTTGGGGGATGTGATTCGTAAGGGGTATAGCAGCATACCTGTGTACAAAAATTGTTTATTTTTATGGGATGAATTTTTTTGTGTGGCCTTTGACAGAAGTGGCAAGTTTCTGTTCCTGTCCAGTGTATATACAGAGGGCGTTGTGATGATAAGCTTCTATATTATGGCCTCTCATACATGTACTGATGCTGTTGAATGTGCATCAGTTCCTAAACAGAACTCATTTGAGCTCCTTTGGGCCACATTATGTCAACATTGTGTGTTTCGGCCTCGGGCATACGGGGACACTACATTATTCCGTGTTCCACTCGCGCTCGTGTGGTAACGAATTTTTCTTCAAGCAAACTTGACACGATGTACTTTTTTGCGTTGGGGAGATGTTAATTTATATAACGGGTTTTTGCCCTTACCCAACGTATATTAATAAGCACTGTATGGTCAGTGCTTCTCCGAGAGCTTGCGAAAATAAAAAACTCACAAGCTTACTCGGGGGGACTCGAACCCACGACCTCCTGCTTACTACTGCAGATGTCTTAACCACTCGACCACCGAGCTTGCCATGGTCGGCCAGCCGGGCCGAGTCAACTGAAGCAGTGGGTAACCGCGAACTATTTTCAAGATGTATTTTTTTATTTATTTTTTTGCGTTGGGGAGATGTTAATTTATATACCGGGTTTTTGCCCTTACCCAACGTATATTAGTAAGCACTGTATGGTCACTGATAAACAAACTTGACATGCAGAAAGGTAGGCTACGGCGCAGAGCAAAAGCAGAAACACCGATGTACCACAGTTCTACCATTTTATCTCAAGGGAGCATGGGAATTAGTTGTGTTTTAGCTTATTTCAATAACAGCAATAATAATAGGAATCACACTAAGAAAGGAATTGTTAGAATTGTACCTACATTCAAACACGTGACGATCAGCACGGGCAAATACGCCACTTTTCAATTTACAGTCACGCAGATGTTCGATTGCTTTTAGCGTAAAAATAGCGCAATGCGTTGAGTTAGCCCGACAGCACATTCCGCAGGGTTCGATAAGAACCGTGCAATACGGTTATATATTACGCTGTTTACTGCCATGGATCGACCAAACAGAACTGAGAATTCAAGTTTGCCTGAAGATAATCATATTAATTTTATCTGTCTTTTACGAGCTAATCTAATGACGCAACTCGGTATTAACATATTGCCATTTAGACAACCCCATGGAACGGATGTTCATGAGGATGCAATGTTCGATCGTATTGTATTCAATGTAATCTGTTAAATTATGTGGTGCCAAACTTTTGGGGTAGCTGCGAACATCCCTTTTAGTTTTCTTTAAATATTTAGATACAATTTATTACTAACTTTAAATTATTCTAAATGTAAAAAGGCATCATTTCATATAAAACCTTTGGTGTGTTGCTGTTAGTTTAATTCTCAGATTTGCAAGATGAACTCTCAATTGAAGATGGTAGACAAATATAAAATGTAGCCAAATAGAATACCAAAGTGTGACGTCACTTTGAATCAGAAGTGCGAAGTGCAGTGCAAACGAATGGAGTAGGCGCGCGCGTTGGTTCACGCGCTGGTTCACGAGCTCATATCTTTTACACACTAATTATGCGCGTGACGTATTCACTTCGGTACTTTATTTTTTTCACGTGACATAACATGAAGGGCAAAGGCATATCCGGAAGTGCACCATGTCCGTGGAGGCGACTGTATTACTAGTCCGTGTATTTCTATTGGCAGTTTCATGTACGCCCGAAAGTTGAGAGACTTCGAAGGCGCGCGTGTTTCCATGCACATCTGTGTAAATTGAACGTGGACCGTTGAAATCACGTTTGTTCAAAGTTTAGCCATCCAGTTCGTAAGTGACTTCGCCACAAAGGCAGACGCGCCACGATTTGCAGGCTCCCACTGAACGATCGCTGAAGTTGCGCGTTAACTTCCAGTTCCACGGTTCCACGTAACCGGCAATCAATGCATGTAACTCTATGTGCAGTGCACGTGTGCAGTGGGCGTGGTTTAAACTGAAGTGACGTCACACTTACGAACCGGATAGAGATCATAAGTTGAACCAGAGGTGACGTTGGGCACGTAAAATCGCACCATTACGACAGAACAACTTAGAACCTCGCAGACGCCTACGCGCACGTCAGATCTCGTAAACGCGGGCACGTTACATGGAATATCCTGTCGCCCTGTTCTTGCGCAAACTTGGCGTAGCGTTCAAGAATAGGCCTTACACCTTCAGCTTTACTATGATCTCTATGAGCTGAGCAATCACATTGTACCCGACGGTCAAAATGGATAAGAGGATAAATCGTAGATGAGAGCTTGTTTGAATGGGGGGGGCAGAATTTTTCACTTTGCAAATCCTCAAAATAATATTTACATTTTGCAAATGGGTGCTGCAGGAATCAGCACAGTTTTTAAAATAATCATAATAATAATGGCCATTTTGAAGAAGGTGATCAAGGCGCTGTTATAATTATCCCTGTACATTGGGCTCAGAACATCTGAACATTCCTGAAAGCTCAGCTCCATGCATGGGGAATATACAAGCCCAATGCTGCCAGTATCAGACGCAAACGGCTAACCATAACCATATCTGCTTTCACAGGTACCTAGTTGAAATTTTACTTCCTCCTGGGGGAGAGAGGCATGCAAGGTCGCACCCCAGCAAATAGGCCAGAAATGTGTCCGCCGAGCTCATTAATAAATTTAAAGTTGGGAGTCCTGAGAGCCATGGAATTAGGGAATTGAAGAAATATGGCACTGAACCTCTGGTCCAGACTCAGGGCCCCCTCCACTTCCGAGCAAATTGGCTACAGTCGGGTACGAAAGTGGCACTATTTAGCCATTTTGCAAAGGGATCTATTGCCGAAATGGTCTACTTTGGGTGAGAATTTCTAAAACGTTCATCAGTCAACCCACTGGAAAGTGAAAGTATTAAACTAAAAGAGGACATGAAGAATATCATTTTCTCTGCAGCCCGGACAGCTGTGAGAGTTGTGAGTATTTTAATTAAAATAATTTGAAGTACCAGGATTTATCACTGGTGTCTATGGGAATTAATTCGTAGGGGTGCACCCATTGGGATAAAGTGACTAGCCCAAGATCACAACATGCTGACACCAACTGGATTGGAACTTCCTACCTCATGATCAGAAGCTTTGAGTGACGGTCGTGCATGTGGTTGTTATATGTTATGAGCTTAATTGCACCTGTTGTATTCCTTGCCTGTTTCCCGAGTTTATCACTGTATTCTAGGCATGTTAATGCTTTTGTCCTTGGTGATACACCGTACTTTTTGTGTAACTGAAAACATAGGATAGTCTCAAGATAGTGACTTAGTTCACTTTTTAGCAATCCCTCAGAGGTGATAGCCTTTTGTATGCTTTCCTATACGATAACCGAGAAATAATAAATAAAAGAATGAATCAATGAATATTATACCATTCTTGACCTTACATGCATGGGCTGTCACTACGTTGGGTGACATGTGAACTGATGGGCTTTTTATTAAGGAAAACTGACGGTGACATGTGACTTGAAAAGCACCTGGCGCCTTTAAAATTAGAAAAAAATTCAATTATATTGCTCTCTGCAGTGGTCTGTAGTTAATATTTTCTCGTGAGCCAGCAGTGTGTTTATGAATAACCAACTTGCGTCATGTCGGAAAATACATCCAAACCAACTGACACAAAAATTGAATGAGCAGAAAGCCGACCGGAAACATGGACAAATTCACACCTCTCCTTTGCATATTCAAAATAATGTTACACAAAATATCAACTACTTACAATGATATCGTGTTGTTTGGAAGGTTTCTTGGGACGTTGGTCAGTTGTTTAGCACGGCAGTCCAGCCTGATACCAATCACCACACCCCGTACTTCAGATCCGTACCGTACCCCATCGGTACTGTTGCTGTCAATGTCATATGCATCTCGATACGTAGACGCATCTCCAGTCGTATTATAAGGCGATGCTAGTGACGGCAGCTCTGCTGTCCGTGTCTGCTCTATTTCAACGAAGCAGTCACAAGATTCGGGGAAAGTTCCCTCCTCTTTTCAGAACGAATGAAAGAAATCACAAAATCACATTTCCATACTTTGTAGTCTCGAGAAATGCACAGTGCCACTACCAAGCACAATGATACCGTCAACAGTCATTACGTGTGAAGAAGATTGAACATTCTCTTAAATACAATATTAAATAGGTTATGGTGGTCGTCAAATTCAACAGGTAATCCTGAGCATTCAGGGCAGAAAACCGGACTATGATGTCCATTTTACATACAACGCAAAACATGGGCGGAGATCCAGGGGGATGAGAGATATGCCCCCCCCCTATTTTTGACATAGGGAATCCTCCCCCCACTTGTCAAGTCACTGACTCCATGCGTACCCGGTACCCTGCACCATCGACTCCGCGAAGGCCCACGTCACACTCTCACCTGGAAAGGAGACCACGCTGAGTTTTCAGAAATCACCCCCTTCCCCCATGAGACAAAGAATCTCCGGCCAAGACTCAAAAGCCTGGAAGTCGTTGATGTCCGTTGATTTATAATGCCTACACTGGGAATGTAACGTGCTGCAAATCGAGGCTTACGTGGGTTTTGCGAAATATTTTGTATTGGGGGAAAGGTTCTGATTCAAGGATTTGTGTACCATCTAATTCTTAGTGTTAAGAAGGAATATGCAAGAAAACAATACCACATGGGATTTCCTGTCTGATGTCTTCAATATTATCCCGCATCTTCTTGTTTCCTTCAGGGAGGAAGAAAAGGACGAGTAAAAATTCCAAGAGAAATAATAACATGTCCGATGAGATTTTAAAACATAGTAACCCATACATTATCTACAATTTCGACGAGAGCAGCACCGTCACACGCAGGACTCGAAAAAAGTTTAGAGTTACAAAGCTTGACTATGGTCAAGAGAGCAGTAAAACATCTATTTAACGATTCAAATTTAGGGAGCGTTCGATCAGGGGAGACAGGGCAACATTCACCTGGAATGGTCGTGTGTACTGTGTCAAACGAGACGGCGGCAACAAGATTAAACATGAGTCAACTCGTGGAAGTTAATCGAACGCACCTTTACACTATGAAGCGTAAATCGGCAACCAGCTTTGTACGTTTAAATTTGATTCATGGGTGCACCTACTCATTAACTGGTAGCCCTGTGTTGAGCATTTTAAGTGTTACCTTATGATTGGGACCACTTACTGCACACTATCTCCTCCTCATCTGACCCGTTATCGCAGTCAGGTTTACCATTGCATATTGCTTCCCGAGGCACGCACTGTGTAGAGTTCATACATGGAAACTCCTCTCCGCAGTGTCCATGTGCATCGAACACAGTTTGTTGTGGGCGTAATCCTGTCAGAGAAAATTTGAAAATTGAAAATGCACTGTCCCGATAAATGACAGTTGTCTTAGGTCCATAAGCGAGTTGACCAGAATCTGTGTGCCTGACGTTTCACTTCACAAGACTTCACAATAACAGTGGAGAGGGTGTGATACTTTGATGAGAAAATCGGGCGCAGCAACAAAAAGAGCTTATGGAGCAGTCATTTCTGCTGTGTAGGGCTTGATTTAAGAGATACAATCCAAGTACAAACAAAGGAATTATCTTTTGTATGTACACAAGAGGGGAACGGAGAAGAAACAAAAGATATAAAGGCAAGAACCAAGGGAATCTCCTGTCATAATATCACCTTGATCTAAGTCATCCTCTTCCTCTTCACCAGAGTCATCATTCTTTGTCCCAAAGAAATTATCCCACATCTTTGCTAAATTCCAGTCTCCTAGTTAGACGAAAGAAAAGTTAAAACAAAGAAACTGATTGCCTTTTTGGATTTACTTCTTTCGTGTTTTGGCTGCATGTGGCTGCGACAGCAATCTGGAGATGAAGGAGCTAAACGTGGTTCAGTCGCTTATGGTTAGCCCATTCTGCCAAGCCATGCAGAGTGCTATTAACAGCACGCGTTATCTAAAAAGGTGGACTGTCAGAAAGACCACCAAAAAAGCTCTGTGACAAACACAACTAAAACACGGCAATGATAATTCGGTTTATGAAGGTGTACCATTTGCAATATAGTCCTATATTCCTGGTGACTGAATAAGGCTTCTGTTTATTCAAAAGCACCCGGGCCAAACTTCACGGAGCTGCTAAACAGTTGATAGAAAGTCATATTTACTAGAGCAGAAAATTTTGCTAACCTTAAGCACTATATGGTGGTGCTTGACCTGGTTGTACTTACGATTGCGCGCGAAAAAGATTTCAATTGTGTTGTCACTACTTTCAGCAATTTTTCTCCAATGGAAGCATGCCTCCTGCCGCACTTTCTGCTCTCGGTCTTCATGAAATACACATAACGTCAGTCAACGTAAAATAATCTGCTTATCAGGGTCTTGAAATTGGGCCCAGGCACATTAGTCCACTTTTGATGGTCCATCTCAGAATGTAAAATAAGCTTTGTTGGACAGATCAAGTTTAACATACACCAGATCGTGGTGGTTTAATAGGTTTTTGGTTTGTGACCCACAACAGAGCCAGGATTAAAGTGAAAGTGTTGGTCTAAAGCGAAATAGTTTTATTGTTTAGGTCAATGTTACGTGACAAGATACCCTCATTAATGCATGCTGCATAAGGCTGTACTTCATAGCTCGATTTCAAGAATAGTATCAATGCACACGTATCTAAGTTGGTCATGAATGTTAAACAAGGCTCTGAACTTTGACAACCTACAGGCCATTCGCTCCCCTTATGGAATATGGTCAGTTAATCATGCGAGATCATTATTAGATAATATCGAAGACGGAAACTGCTGGTCGACTCGGTTGCCCGAATCCACTGATTCCTGAGGTAGATCTATCAAGCTATAGGTACACTCACGACATTCCTCCACCTCCCACTCGTCTGAGCCGTTGTCACAGTCAGGCGTCCCGTCGCATATCGAGTCCTGAGGAACGCACTGTGTTGAGTTCAGACACGGGAAATCTTTTCCACAGTGCTTATGAGCATCCACAGCTCTACGCTGGATATGCCTTATTATTGCTGACAAAAAGAAATGCAGAAAACCATGCAAAATATCATACTGTCAGTAATCAATTCAGTACAGTTGGAACTCTAATTCGCCAACGATGGAAAACGTGTATTAATTTAAAGGGTGCGTTCAGTTTCTAATTATAATTCTTGTAAATGTCCGCCGTGTCCCGTTTGACCCCATTTTCAATATTCGTTTTGACACGCCAGGTATTTTTTTTTTACTTTTGTGCTCTTGCAAATTTGCATATTTATGAGAAAAAGTGTGATGTCATTCCATACAGAGACCTCTCACGTGTTCTTTTTTCTGGCTATACGCCGGCGTATCAGTGTATGAAATCACAAAATGTGAGCGAAGTTTTTCACGAGTATTTTCAAAACCCATGTAATAATATCACAAGTTAACCACAGCGCCCTTCAGGAAAAAAAAAGTTAAATGGTTACAAAAGGCACTTTCAATAACACTAAATAAAAAAGGTGTATTTTTTCTTTTACATCAGAAGGAACAAAATGTTCCCACATGAAGTTCCCACATAATTTTCATAACATGGGCTGTCTGATAACAATTTAGTATCATGAGACCAGGACCATGTCTCATATACATATAGATAAATAGATAGGGTGTTATTGGGGCAATGCAATCGAGTACCTCTTTTGAAATGTAAAGGTTTCAATTAAACCTTGAATCAATTGCAAGTTTTCGGTGGTATACCTAACACCCTTGATATTTATTTACGACTGGCCCTAACTGGACGTTAAAGGTGTTACATTAACACCAAGACTTTGTAATATGCCAAGCCTCGAAATTACAGCTCGTTTTGCCCGCTTAATGTGCGATTTTCGTTTGATGCCATGAGTTGTCAATATTAATTTTCAAATCTCGAACAGGTGTTGGGAATGATTGAAATACCACCAGTGTTATTTAAAACACCAGTTCTTGCTGTGTAGGCCTATGTTTTGTATCGCGAGGAATTCCATGGGTTGCCAGACAATCTGACAAAAGGCCTGTCTTATCTCACTTGAACTGAACTGGCAACATTTTCATCGTGACATTTCATTTTCATGTCTCGAAAATTGTGTAGCTTAGAATAGAAGGGACATACAGGCAACGAGTGATACTGTGTCCCTCTAATGAAGATATCACTCGTCTTGTACAGAATGTATCATCTTTCAGCGTCTCAACCCTAATAGAGCAGTTTTCAGGCCATTTCACAGTCGGGGGCTGAGCCCAACCTCCCCCCCGCCTCACCCCCCGACTTCGGCTGTTACTCTTCCGATATCTTTTTGCAAAACGTGGCACTGTTGACTTGTGAAAATATTAGTTGGAAGTGCACGCCATTAGGACTCTATACCTAAGTGCATCAAGCATGTCCATCAAAATAGTTTTGCAGACCTGTCTTGGCAAAAACGAGTATTTCACGAGAACGATATCCAATTTTCATGTAATTGGTATCAAAATGATTGTAAGTCATTACTGGAGAAAACCGTTTGAAAGCTCATCACTCAGAAAAAATGTGCAGTGACGATATCGGAGCTTTTAGTTAACTATTGGTATTGTATTGTGAAACAGATCCACGAATAGTAAAACTTTCATGTGATACAACTTACCACCATCTTGCTCTGCTCTTCTACTAGCGCATAAGTGAAGTACGAAGAGCATCCGAAGAGCGTTGTGCAGTTTCCGCATGCTGAGGGCCTGCAGCAGGAAAAATAACCTTTAATATGATACTTGCCGGTCAATTACAAGAGATAATTGTCAGTGGATTCGGTTTGCTCTTATTTTCACACCTTTTCTTGCTTGTCCGCTTACAGTTGTAATAAAAGTAACAACTGTTGAAGGGAAATCAAAAGAAAAGGTAGCAGTAATAATTCTGTATACGTTTTTGTTTCCCATTATTACAGATGACTTTGTACATCTGTCTGGGGCATTCCACTGTTTCTTCTGCATCGATCGATTTTACAATTTAGCCATTCGAAGCACAAATTGAAGAATACATTTCACTGGAATTAATGGTATGTCAAATGATATGAGCCTCTTTAAAGCAAGATAGACGTCCAAAGATAGACTCGGGCACTTAAGTAATCAAAATGTGGAAATGGAAGGAAGCGATG